>NC_064624.1:73407606-73713499 GCF_023898315.1 Schistocerca nitens
CAATAGAAATTTCCTGTCTGACAACTGTCTTTTGTTGTTTATTATAGTTAATTATGGAGGAATGTTCTTTCTACCAGCACAATAATTTCCTGAAGTATTGCAAGCAGCAACAGTTTTTGTTATTTTAGAGTGAAGTGGCATTCCTGTCTCCTGCATTGAGATTTGTGGTTGATTGTCTGTACAGACTGTTAACACTGCTTCATCAGCCTACACAGTTCGTCCGAGTTGTAGATCTGTAGACTTCCGTGTGTGACTGTGATGACGTTGTGGGCAGCAGAAAATTGTCTGACCAAAGTTATTGCGCAGCAGGTTGCGTGGCGGTCCTGCAGGAGCTCTCCTGATGTGACGTCATCCTGAGGGAAATGCACTGAGGGCTGTGGGGAATATGGAAAGCTGGCAACCTTGCTGTATCACCCGGTTATGTGAGAGTGAAGGTGCATTTTCCCTGAGAGAAGGTAGTTTTTTGTTGTTGTTTTTTTTTGTAACAGCACCATTGAAAATGTGGGAAAGAAATGATTAAAGGTGGTTCTTCTATTCTCTTTAACTAAACATAAACTAATAAGACGATTGTAGATGTCAGTCTAAGTAATGGTACCACTATGAGGTTGTAGCATTTGTGTATGGCAGACACAGAAGTAAATTCAGTGGGAAATGACAAATGAAGATACATTTCAGCTGCACAGCTTATGTATATGACAGTAATTTGCGTATGGTGCAGTTAACCGTGGTGCAACATACCAACATAGATGGTGCTATAAACAACCACCGTTCCCTCCATTTGTGCCTTCAAAGTGTCAGGGTGAAATACCATCACTTGTGAAAGAGGTCCACTGGATTCTTGTAAGGTGTGTGAATATTTTATAGATGATGTTTATTAATAATGGGGTATTTTTCAACTGACGTTCACTTTTACGAAGATTGCTAGTTAAATATTTTACAAACTGAATCCTCAGAAGAAAGGTTTCTCACGTTAGTTTACAAAGACCTACTGCTGTTGCAGTTGTCGTGGTGTTACTGAAACAGTTATATTCACCAAAAAATCATGGGTAGAAATGAATGAAGAAAGGATTAATTTATTGTATTCCTTACTTTGAAATGAATAAATGATATTCCCTGTGTCAACTATGTGTTAGCAAGTCCACCAGCTGGTGCTTGTTGTTTTGCCAGGCCAGGTCCAGGGGGGTCTCCCCATCCTCATCCCTGGCCTCTGTATCGGCTCCAGCCTGCATCAGTGCAGCTGCCGCCTCTATGTGGCCACCAATTGCCGCCCTGTGCAGCGGCGTCGAACCCCACTGATTCCTCGCGTTGGGGTCAGCGTAGGCCCCCAAAAGCAGCCACACCACAGCTCCATGGCCACTCCGTGCAGCCAAGTGCAGAGGCGTGTTGTGCCAGCTGTCCTTGGCGTTCACCTCTGAACCGCCTCCTACAAGGCTGCTCGCCGCCTCCAAGTGTCCCCTGATTGCCGCCCAGTGCAGGGCAGTCCGTCTGTCTCTGTCCCTCGCATGCACGTCCGTCCCTGCCAACAGCAACGCTCGCAGCTGCTCCACCAACCCCTCCTTAGCTGCCTCTATCAGCTTCCTGCTTCTCTCCTCCGCAGAAATGCTCCTGCACAAAACAGTGATATTCTTACACTCTGTTATAAAGATGCACACCAAATGAAAGAAACAATCACAGATGCGAAACTACGAGCAGTGTAAAAAAACTTCTGCCTAAGAAACAGCATTCCTATGATAAAATCACATCCCTTGACCCCAGCGTCCTGTTGGTAAGAAATCACTGACCTCTAGTTAAACATACTGCTAACGCTACCTTTATGTTTAGGAATCCTTTCTAAAACTTAAGAAGAAAACATAGGAAACTAATCACATCTCTAATTAATGAAATACAGTTTCCTGACCTGACACCAAATACGTTCAGTACAGTTACTAGAAAATTTTCTGACACACCAACACCAAATACAGAAAATTACTACTTTGCACACAAAAGTGTCGACTGTCCCTGCCACCCATACATACACACTCTATATGTCTCACAGCAAACTAATCAGCATGTAAGCTCATATAAATATGCATCCATCGGAAGATACATCCACCAAAACATCCATCTACATCTATGTACACACTCAGCTGGTTTGTGGTGACAGGTACTCTGTACCTCTGCTACAGTCAATCTGAGTAACTTTGTACCCCTTTTTTCAATAGTTTGAAAATGTTGACTGCAAAATAAGTTACACACCGTAATAGCTATTGTAACACTTTGTATTTACGGTTACTCAGCGCTTGGGAAAGTGAAAATGTGCACCAACTATGCCATATTCGAGTAAAATTTCTGTTTTAATACTTGTACAAAGTTACAGAGTAATTTATGGGAAATATATACCAGTCTCAAAAAGCACCCTATTTTCAGACCACGCCAGAAGGAAATCAGACTGTGGTATTGCGTGATTACTTTCAAAACTCAAAATATTTGTATAGCCCTGGCATTGGTCAACTTAAATCACTGTAGCCAGAACTGTTCTTTACACCCAACTTCATTTAAAGGACAATCTTTAAGCCTGAGAGCTTGTATGAAGTTGAAAAGACAACTGAAGTACTAATTTGAAACCTCAGAGGTAAAAATACTGTTGCTTTTAGTACAGAGTAATCCCTGTAGAGGGAGCAGCAGCTGTTTGAAACAAAAATAGAAAATGGTACAAAGATACCATGACTGATAAAAAGTTATCTTGATTGACCATAGTCGTCTCCTTTCCTGTTCCACTCGCAAATACAGCCCTAACCTCTCTAAGTTTATCTTCATGTTCATTACGCGAAATATACGTTGGCAGAACTAGAATCATTCTGCAGCAGCCTCAAATGCCAGTTCACTAAATTTTCTCAATAGTGCCCCTTGAAAAGAATGTCACCTTCCCTCCAGTGATTCCGATGTGAGTTTCTGCAGCATATCCACAATAGTTGTGGGTTGTTTGATGCTACTAGTAACTAACCTAGCAGCCTGCCTCTGAATTCCTTAGATGTCTCCCTTTAATTTGACCTGATGCAGATCTCGCACACCTGAACAATACTCAAGAATCGGTCTAACTAGTATCCTATATGTGGACATCTTTACAGATGAACCACTCTATATCTGGACATCTTTACAGATGAACCACTCTTTCTTAAAACTCTTCCAATAAACTGAAGTCGATAGTTCGTCTTCCCTCCTATAATCCTTACATGCTCGTTCAGTTTCATATTTCTTTGCAATGTTATGCCTCGATATTTCATTGGCATGACTGTGAGAATCAGCACACTACCAACACAGTATTAGAAAATTATGGGTTTATTTTACCTATTCACCTGCATCAACTTACACTTTTATACATTTCGAGCTGGCTGCCATTCGTCACACCAACTAGAAGTTTTGTCTGAGTGAGCTTAAATTCTCCTACAGTCACCCAACGACGACAACTTTCAATACACGACAGCATCATCAGCAAAGAGCAGCAGATTGCTGCTTACCCTGTCCACCATATCATTTATGTATATAAAAAGTGTCAGCAGTCCCATCACGCGTCCCTGGGACACTCCTGACGCTACCTTGTCTCTGATGAACACTCGCTGTCGAGGACCACATACCGTGGTCTGCTACTTAAGAGGTCTTTGAACCACTCACATATATGGGAACCTATTATGTACACTTGTACCTTCCTTAACAGTCGGTAGTGCAGCACCATCAAATGCTTTACGGAAGTACAGAACTACGCAATCCGCCTGTTGTCCTTCATCCGTGGTTCACAGAATCTCATATGAGAAAAGAGCGAGTTATGTTCCACATGAGAGATGCTTTCCCCAACCATGATGATCTGTGGATCACAGCTTATCCTTGTCAACGAAATTTATTATATTCGAACTAAAAATACACATAAGGATTTTTCAGTAGATCAATGTTACAAATATTGGTCTATACACTTGTAGGTCCGTTCTTTTCTCTTCTTATATGCAAGTGTCACATGCACTTTTTTACAGTCTTTTGGAACTTTGTGCCGTCCGTGAGATTCGCATTAAAGGCAAGCGAAGCAAAGGATTAATGCTGTAGAGTACTCTTTATAACACTGAAGTGGAAGTCCTTCAGCACCTGGCGACTTGTTTATTTCCAACTCTTTCTCTTGTTTTTCTACACCAACAATGCTTATGAAGATCTCCTCCGTATGGGAATCCTTGTGATGGTCAGATGATGGTAAATTGCCTTCTTCTACTGCCAAATCACACAGTTCAACGATTGACTTGACAGAGGCCTTACACCCTACAGCAATTTTATGTGGGACCAGAATTTTCTCGGGTTCTCAGCAAGATCTATTGCTAAAGTGTGACCCCCATCCCCCACTATCTGAAGTCCTGTCCTCCCACTTTTTTTACCATTGTGTGTGTATATGTTCGCTTGAAGTTTGAAGACTGACTGCCGTACTTCACAATACAGCCATCAGAGTGACTTCAAACCATTCCACAATTACCCCCACATTTCACCACCTCCCATACTCACTTTCTACGGCTCCCAGCCTTACTATTTGCTGAGCACGTGTGCGACTTAGCAATACCACTCTTGTAAACGTCTTATAGCGATCGTTTTATGGACGCATGAATTTCTATTAACTTTTGCCTTTAGTTATTTGCTGTTCCTCTTTTCAATGAAGAGTGCAACAGCCTTTGCTTCTTCAGCACTTTTCGAAATTTCTTGTTGAACAACAGTTGGTCTTTACCGTCCTTAGTCCACTTACTCGGCACATACTTCTCCAGACTATGATTTACAGTCTGTTGAAACTTTCCGATAATTCATCTATGTTCACTGTATTCGAACTGAATGATGTCAAATCATTGTCAAATGGGATCTAGCAACTGTGTATCTGGTATTTCTAGCATAAATAGTGTCCTAGCTTTCGTGATTGGTTTAATGTTAGTAATGAGTGTCACTATGAAGACATCATGGTCCGAAATTCCTGTCTCTATACAGATGCCGTCAGTTAGGCCACGCCTGTTTGTAGCTACAAGACGTAAAAGGTTTCCATGGCGTGTAGGTTGTCGAACTAGTACATCTTCATGCACTCTCACACTCAAAACCCCAAGACACCATCCTCCTCCGCTTACACATACACTTTAACTATATTCTTGCAGCTGGCATGTGTCTGGAGCAATTACCAAAATGTGTGCACTCTGACATATTGTCACACTTACTCCTGTAATCCAACCTTGGATTTCTGAACACACATTATACCTTACACCATACATGTTAGTACCTGGAAATGGCAGCTTGTCACTGGCATCTGATAACCTGTCTACAATGAGCCAAACAGAGAATACCTATATACCAGTCCCATGCACTGTGCGTTACATGTGGTCATGAGTAAAATAAAGCAAATTTATTGCAAATCAGTTACAACTGAGAGCCAAGTGCTTCTACTAGTACGACAAAGGAGAGGTTGTTGCTGATAAATCCAGTATGGCCCAACCACACCCCCAGTTTCTCTTTTTACAGATATTATACGCACATGCAGATGATTTCAGTATTTCAGCTGGAATGAAGTCTGTGCAAGACCGCACCAGTGTCACAATTTACCATTGAGCATGAGTTGTGGCAGTTGGAGATTTCTGGTGAAGATAATTTGTTCAAAATAGTAGTTGGGTTCCACCTCCCCTCCCCCAGCCCTCTATAATGTCACACCCCCCTCGCTCAATGGCTGGAGTAATTTTGCCTGCAAAAAGGATAATGTGTCTACTTAACTACGTCATACATCCACCCCGCATGATGTCTCCTGACCCCACCCACCACCCAACCCCCACATAGTGGTGGGATATGGTCAGTCGCTGTCCAGTTACAGAGGAGGATAGTTAGTTTCGTTTACCTTATTTTTGGTGGGAAACAGTAATTCATTCCTGGAGAGGAAGGCATGGTATTTAATTTATTTAGAGATCAAATGGGTTACCTGCAATAGCCTAACCCAGAGACATGTGTGTTTGCCTAAACATGCGGGGTCCAACTGAGCTATTTCATGCCACATCTAGCCAAGAGCACTGTTCGCCTCCCCCACTCCTACCTCCACTAATATGACTTCACCCACCCTCCACCAAGCTCCCTCCCATCACTGTCGGAAAATGATCAATTTGCCTGCTATTGGAGAGGCAAGTGAGGTGAGTGAACGTATAACTGTTTTTGGTGGGAAACGGCTGGTCTGTTCTCCACACTCCAACACCCTCTGCACCTACTATCGACCATCCCCATCCCCCACTATCTGCAGTCCTGTCCTCCCACTTTTTTTACCATTGTGTGTGTATATGTTCGCTTGAAGTTTGCAGACTGACTGCTGTACTTCACAATACAGCCATCAGAGTGACTTCAAACCATTCCACAATTACCCCCACATTTCACCACCTCCCATACTCACTTTCTACGGCTCCCAGCCTTACTATTTGCTGAGCACGTGTGCGACTTAGCAATACCACTCTAAACTGTTCTACAGCCGTTACATGGAAGGAAAAAACTTACCTACTGGTGTGGCTATTACTACACGCCCTAAATACGATGCTATAGATTGGTTGGATACGCTCTGCATGTGTTGACCAGAGATTCACCTACAAAATTTTCACACTGAATTCATTAGTTTGCAGTACTGTGTCACACCCCTTGCACTCATACGTCGTTCAAGGCACTTAGTATGAAATGATAGGACAGGAAACTATCACAGAAGTACAAGAAGAGTTGCCTCCTGCCAGTCTTCATAAGACTACCTGCTGGGGGTGGGATATATTCATAGCTTCATGCATACCAACACATTCATACACTGTTCAGAGTACTTAGAATGAAACTAAGTGATAGCAATTGACTATATTGTTGCCTGACACCCTCATTTGGGAGAAAGGTCGCCCAGACAAAAGTTATCAGTCACTGCTTCAGCAGCAGAAGCACCAGAGATTTGCCCTGCTTGTCTACAAGCCACTGACAAAAGAAACCCCAACAAACCAACTAGAAGAACAGTAATTGAAAGAAACATCGATTTTAAAAAATGACGTAATCCAACAACTAAACACCACTCAAAACCAAACAGCCTTGATGCTTCCAGACACACACACACACACACACACAGACACATAGACACACACACACACAGACACATAGACACACACACACACACACACACACACACACACACACACACACACACAAATCATGGTAAATGTTTTACCGCTCTCAGAAAAAAATCATATAATCTAACAACTAAACAGCACTGAAGAACTGAAGAAATGTCCAGTAATTTAATTAAAATTGAGGGTGAAAAGCATTTCATCGACAAAATTCACTGATGATACTTTTGTGTTTCCTGAAAGTGAGAAAAAATCAACAGAGTTGCAGAATGTAATAAACAGTCGAATGAACACCAAATTAGGATTAATGAACAGAAGGAACAGGAAAGTATTGGGGAGTGGCAGAAATAACATTGATAGCAAAGTTTATATGAAAATTAAGGACCAAAAAGTACACGAATTTGCAAGGATTCTGCTACTGTGAAGCCAATTTACGCCGAGGGACAAAGCGAGGTTATTATAAGAAGTAATGTAGCACAGGAAAACAGGATGCTCTTCGCAAAACAAAATTACTAATACAAAAAATTGGCTTTCATTTGGTAAAGATAAAGGTGAATATAAGTTTGGAGCACATTACTGTATGAAAGTCCACAGCTCGTGCTCTTGCGGTAGTGTTCTCGCTTCCCGTGCATGGGATCCCAGCTTCGATTCCCGGCAGGGTCTGGGATTTTCCCTCCCTCGAGATGACTAAGTGTTGTTGTGTCGTCTTCATCATCATCATTCATTCCCATTCTGGTCGGAGGACGGCAATGGCAAACCACCTCCTCTAGGACCTTGCCTAGTCGGTGGTGTAGATCTCCCACATCATACTCTATGCTACTCGGAGTATGGGATCTCATCATCATCGCTGTATGAAAATGAATCGTGGATTATGGGAAAAGCAAGAAGGGAATCAGAGCATTCTAAATGCGATGCTATAGAAGGATCTTAAAATTAGGTGAAGTCATCAGAGAGGAACTCTGTAACGTGTCTGCAGAATTGGTTAGGATGATGATATATGGAAAACCGTGATAAGTACAAGGGTCAGCGTAATATGTCATATGTGAAGTCATCAGGAAATAACTGCCATGGTACTAGAGGGAGCTGTAGAAGGGAAAAACTCTAGGGAAAGACAGAAATAGGGATGCATACCAGAAATAATTGTGGACTTTGGGTGCCCACAGCAATCTAAAGCGGTTCTTCAGACAGACAGAAACATTGTCAACAGCAGGCTGAGTTTCTGCTTTGCATATGTGTTTGTTACTGGGACTGTCTATTACATCACACTATGGTGGGCGACCAAACTGGTTCACACGCTGACAAGCTAAGGCTCTGCCGACATTTGCTTCTGTTTGGCACTTGACGAGCATATTTCCTGTTACTTGCAGAAATTTTATGGCATATTATTGGGTTCTTTGTCCTCTTCCATTCCTGCCAGCCACCCCAAATGGTGTTACAAACATGTGTTTATCTGACCCCCATTAGCCCATTCCAATACATCAAGAGTATTAGACGTTTAACCCCTTTTTTGTAGAGAGTTACACATTCATTGCAGTCGTATTCTGTCCCTGATACTACATTTTCTGCTTATGACGTTGGCTTACGTGCCTGAATTATTGCTGGCATAGGTGATCAGATCTTCGACTTGATAGTGGAAGGAAAGTGTAAGGAAAATTTAGATCTTTATTGGATTTCTAGATCTTTAAATGACGTTTGACAACGTGAAATAGTGAGAAATGTACGAAACGTTTAAAAAATAGGTATAAGACATAGGGAACAGCAGGTAACGTAGAACATGTACAATAATCAACAAGGATTGGTACTCTGATTAAAGATGATTGAAGACAGGGATGCAGGTAGTCTCCACAAATTTTCAGGCTGAACACTAAAGAATCGTTGGTGCAACTGGAGAAACTTCCTGGAATTTAATTGTAATTGAGGATGAAAAGGATTTCGTTGATAAAATTTACTGGTGATATTACTGTGTTCACTGAATGTGAGAAAGAATCACCAGAGTTGGTGACTGTAATAACCAGTCGAGTGAGCACAGAATTAGGATTAATGAATGGAAGAAAGAGGAAAGTATTGGGGAGTGCAGAAATAACACTGATGGCAAAGTTTACGTCAGAATTAAGGACCACAAAGTAGACGAATTGCAGCGATTCTGCTACCTGAGAAGCCAATTTACGCCGAGGGACAAAGCGAGGTTGTTATAAAAAGTTATGTAGCACACGAAAACAGGACATTCCTCGCCAAACAAGGCTACTGGTACCAAAGTTAGGGCATAATTGGGGAATAACATATGAATCCAGAATGAGATTTTCACTCTGCAGCGGAGTGGGTGCTGATATGAAACTTCCTGGCAGATCAAAACTGTGTGCCGGACCGAGACTCGAACTCGGGACCTTTGCCTTTGGCGGGCAAGTGCTCCACCAACTGAACTACCCGAGCACGACTCACGCCCCGTCCTCACAGGTACTGGCAGAAGTAAAGCTGTGAGGACGGGGCGTGAGTCGTGCTTCGGTAGCTCAGTTGGTAGAGCACTTGCCTGCGAAAGGCAAAGGTCCCGAGTTGGAGTCTCGGTCTGGCACACAGTTTTGATCTACCAGGAAGTTTTCAACATCTGAATGTTTGTTGCACAGTAATGTATGAAAATGAATCGTGGAATAAAGGGAAAAAACAAGAATGAGATCGATGCATCCTAAATGCCGTGCAATAGGAGCATGTCGAAATTAGGTGAACTCATAACAGAAGAACTCTGAAATGTCTCTCATGAATAGGTGAGGATAGCGATATGTGGAAAACCGTGACAAGAACAAGGGTTAGCGTAATAGATTATATGTCAAGGCATCATGGAATAAGTGCGTTGGTACTAGAGGGTAAAAACTTTATAGGAAGACAGAGATGTTAATGCACACCACAAACTATTGTGAACTCTGAGTGCTCACAGGACTCTAAAGCTGTTGCTTGAACAGATGGAAACATCATCTACAGCAGGTAGAGTTCCTGATTTGCATATGTATTGTTACTGTTACTGGTTGTTACTCCATACTACGGCAGAGTGACCAAAAATGGTCCACACCCTGACAAGCTGAGGCTCTGCCGACATTTGATTCTCTTTGGTGCTTGACGAACATATTTGTTGTTACTAGCAGAAATGTCTCATTCCTGCCAACCGCCCCAAATGGTCTGACAAACGTGTGTTTATCTGCCCCCTGCTAGACCATTCCAATGCACCAAGGGTAGTAGACGTTTATCTCTTTTGATGCAGAGAGTTACACATTCAGTGCAGTCATACTCTCTCCCTGGCACTAGATTTTCAGTCTATGACGTTGGCTTACATGCTTAAATTCTTATTGGCATTGGTTTGCTGATTTTGATGACAAGGGATCACTGAACTGTTGACAACGACTCACCATTTTCCCTACCAAACCTCCTCTTAATTAACGTCTTTCTCATGATAGAAACTCCTAATCCTGTGGATATCGCCCTGTTACGTATGTTCTGATTTTATTCCCAGTTCAAGACTTTGCTGATCCTCCATAAATGCAGGCTCAGCATTTACACTTCGTCTTTCAGTATTTATATGTTATCTATCAGATAATGGTCGTGGGTGTGTGTGTGTGTGTGTGTGTGTGTGTGTGTGTGTGTGTGTGTGATGAGGGAACTCACTGCATGAGAGAGACAGTGGCTTCATTAGGTGGAGGAGTCATAGGCAGCACAGTAGCAGCAGGCCCCTGGCAGGTTGTGCTCGCAGTGCTAGTGGCGGTGGTGGTGGTGGTGCTGGTGGCGGCGGTGGTGTTGGTGGTGGCGCTGGTGCTGGTGGCGGCGGCGGTGGTGGTGCTGGTTGTGGTGGTGGCGGCGACGGTGACGGTGGCGGTGGCGGTGGTGGTGGTGGGCCCCAGCTGTGCAGCAGCTGGTGGGCTGCACACACAGAGAGAGAGGTGCAGTGTGAACAGGCTCCTATGGGTTGCCCCCTGCAGCCAGCACTGCTGAGGGATCGTCCACACACACACACACACACACACACACACACACACACACACAAACACAGAACTCACGCCGACAATGGGACTAGTGGTCCAGACAGTGCAGACGACTTGCTAGTGACATAATCACATTCACCACCTGAGTTCCCCACAGCAGTTTATCACAATACCGCACAACAGGTAGTTCAAAAGCAAGCTTGAACGAAATGTACGTACAGTGCCCTACACTTACACATAACTTAATTACAGAGTTGAAACTTCCTGGCAGATTAAAACTGTGTGCCGGACCAAGACTCGAACTCGGGACCATTGCCTTTCGCGGGCAAGCAGAAGTAAAGCTGTGAGGACGGGGCGTGAGTTGTGCTTGGGTAGCTCAGTTGGTAGAGCGCTTGCCCTTGAAAGGCAAAGGTCCTGAGTTCGAGTCTCAGTCCGACACACAGTTTTAATCTGCCAGGAAGTTTCATATCAGCGCACACTCCGCTGCAGAGTGAAAATCTCATTCTAATTACACTGGGCAGGTCAGCTCAGATACTATCGTCCTCAAAAGTATCGAAACGACCTGAGTTGGGTTCTGCCCATTTCTATGAAACCCACGTAACTTAGCTGACTTCCAGTTCATCTGCTCCCTTTCTGATATTGTTGATTTGCTATACATAATAAGCGCTCTAGGACTAGGTGGGTACCAATCCCTGATGTGTTGCATCTGAGACCAATACAGATCAAACAATGTGCTTCAGGTACAGGCATTCATGTGTGTCTGTCTTTATAGCTGTTATAATGGTAACAATCAGTCAAATAGTAAGGACAAGCGACATTTCAAAACTCTGAAAAGTACCATGATTAACACTTCAAGCTGCTAATAAATTTCTTTATTCAACAACCAATTTTGAAATATGTATCACCTATAGGACAGCACCTCCAGAAAAAATTACAAGATATTTGGATTATCGTGTACTACCATTACTGAAGTGTCCTCAATGGGATTTGCTCATCAGTTAGCAGCAGGTTCTCTCCACACTGCACCCTCTGTAAGACGCCCCCTGCTCCGTTCCAACTCCTGTTGTTATTGGCGGCGTTACTGCAAGTCTACACTATGTATTCTGTGATATTCATATGTGGGTTACAGTGCTGCAGTGTGTCTGGCCTTTCAGAAGGTTAAGGAAGAAGGCAGTGACATACTTGGTAATGACCTGAAGGTACTGGAAAATTCCAGCTGTATTATATCAAGTCCAGACAAAGAACCTGATGAATTGTAAGTTTGATCCAGGAGTAGATGCTGACTCAGAGCACAATTTAGTCATGCTGTTGAGTAAACTGAAGCTTAAGAGGATTGTCAGGAGGAATCTGTGTGGAAATAAATTGTATACTGAAGTACTGAGGAAAACAATGGTTATTTTTAATTCTATGAGGCTGTACATAAATCGACAATGAATGCCAAATTTGGAATTTCAGGTGAACAGCAAATGATGTCTCTCAAAACGCCAAACATTAATGTTGAACAGACAATGTTGGTGCAGGGAAAGCGAATGCGACTGTGAAGAAATCTTAGCAAATATATATATATATATATATATATATATATATATATATATATATATATATATATATATATATATAATGACTGATGAAAGAAAGCAGTACAACAATAGACAGGGAAAGCCAAGAATACAGTATTGCAGTTCGCTAAATAATGTCACTGTAAGTCTGAGGTGCGATAAAGTAGAATGTCTGTAGAAAGGATCAGATTAAGTAAATAAAAAGTGATCATAGGATGGACAGATTCGGCATTTGTAAAAGCCTAAACATCCTTTATTGAAATTAAATACAACGATAAAAACACTAAGAGTTGGAAAAGAATTCCAATGTTAAATGCAGAGGAGAGAAAGAGAGAGAGAGAGAGAGAGAGAGATAGAGAGAGAGAGCAGATAGCTGAAAACAGTACACCGAGCTCCTCCATGAGGGAATGAACTATCGGATGACACAATAATAGCATTAATGGAGGTCAAGCATTGGAAAACATAGAGGATTGGCCATTTGACTCAAAGTTTAACAAAGCTCTAGAAGTCTTGCACAAAAATAAAGCAGAATGGTTAGAGAACATTCCTTCAGAATATATATGGTGCTTGTGGAAGGCTGCAGTCAAACGACTATTCAACTTGATCTGTAGAATCTATGCGACTAGAGACATACCACCAAACTTCTAGAACAATATCATCTGCGCACTCCAGATGCGACGAAGGGCTGATAAATGCGATAGCTTTTGCACAATGAGTTAACAACTCATGAATCGATATTGCTGATAAGATTAATATACAGAAGAATGGAAGGAGGAAACTGAGGACCTGTCAGAGGACGATAAGTTTGCATTTAGCAAAGATATAGGCTCCAGAGAGGCAGATCTGACCTTGCACTTTATAAGGGAAGCAAAGGTCTAAGGAAAATCATGGAAACTTCACTGGATTAGCCTAGCTTTCAAAAGAGTGACAATGTAAAGTAATGTGACACATGTGAAATTCTCAAAAATACGTGTGAGATATAGAGGGCAGGCAGATTATATAAATAACTGTATGTACACTAATGCGCAAGGAACAGTAAAAATTGAAGAAAGAAGTATCATGATTAAAAAGGTGCAATATAGGGATTAAGGTAGTATCCTCAGCTGTTCAAACTGTACATCAAGGAATCGTTCATGGAATTGAATTAACTTTGATGAATTTAATTAAATTTCAGGGTGAGGGATTTCACTGATAAAATTCACTGGTGATATTACCATGTTCTCGAAAGTGAGGAAGAATTACCAGAGCTGTTGAATGCTGTAAACAGTAGGTTGAGCACATGGTTACGATTTAAACAAAAGAAAGACAGAAGTATTGGGGAGTAGCAGAAATAACATCAATGACAAACTTAAAATAAAAATATAGTGGCCACAAAGTGAAGGAATTTAAGTGATTCTGCCACCAGGGAAGCAAATTTACACAGTAGGGCAAATCGAGGTTGTTATAAGAAGTAACGTGGCACACGAAAACAGATCGTTACAGGAAAAACACGGCTAATGCTTCAATTTGGTGGCGCAGTATCTGAAAATGTGCATTTGGAGCACAGTAATGTACGGAAATGAATCATCGATTATGGGAGATACGGGAAGAGAAGAGAACTGGAGCATTCAAAATGGGTGGAATAGAAGGATGCTGAGAATTAGGTGAACTGATAAGAAAGGAACTGTGGAAAGTAGGATATATCTGAAGACATCAGGGAATAAACACCATGGTACTGGTGTCAGCAGCAGAGAGCAAAAACTGTAGAGGAAGACAAAGTTTGGAATACATCCAACAAATAACTTAAGACTTTGGATGCAAATGCTGCTCTGTGGTGAAGAGGGCGACCCTGCACCCTCTCTTCCCAGAAGTAAATGAGTGTATCTCATCCCTCTAAATGTGTTGACAGACAGAAATATGATCTACAGTAGGCAGAGTTTATGCTTTGCATGTCTGTTGTTACTTTGACTACCTATTACACCAAAATACAGTGTTGCAAACATGTTGGTCGTAGCCCTGAGGAGCTTAGGCAGAACATACCACCTCAGCAGACTATTCCTTTTGTTTTGATTCTTGAACAGAATGATTCTTGTTACTAGCACAAACTTAATCCAGAAGTCTAGGATCCTTTCTCCTCTTTTATTTCTACCACCGACCTTAAATTGTCTCATAAATCAGTCTCTACTCGCCCCTTGCTACAGCATTCCTATACTCCATGATTTTTAGATGTTTATATCTTTTTAAATACAGTGTTATGCATAAAGTGCTCTCATAATCCCTCTCTGTGACTGGATTTTCTGTGTGTGACGTCGCCTTAAATGCCAGAGTTATTGTAGGATTGGTTTACTGATTCTGACGGGAATATATCACTGAAATGTTCACAATAGATTTTGGATTGCCCTTTCTCTCATAATACAACTTTCTCATTCTGTGGATACCACCCCATTATACATCTGACTATATGTTATGATTTCCTTTCCATTTCATGTTGCTAACCCTCACTGAATCTAGACTGAGGCTTTACATTTCCTTTTTTAGTCTTTCTACCTTCTGTACAATGTAGTGCTAATATGTTTGTGTGTGTGTGTGTGTGTGTGTGTGTGTGTGTGTGTAGTGAGGGAACTCACCGGATGCGAGAGACAGTGGCTTGTCCAGGTGGAGGAGACGTGGGCGGTGCAGCAGCGGCAGGTGGCTGGCGGGGTGTGCTGGCCGTGGTGGCGGTGGCAGTGGTGATGGTGGCGGCTGGTGCGCTGCACATACAGAGAGAGGCAGAGTGAGAGCTGGCTGGCGTGTCCACGTGGGGATGTGGCGTGGCTTACTGCAGCCAGCCCAGATGAGGGACCGTCCACACACAGGCCACCAGCAGACATGTGCCGAACACTGTGATAGCGGTCCAGTTAATACACATGAATTGTCGGTGAGCTACTGACATTCAGTTGCACCACCTGAACTCCCTACAGCAGCTGAACACACCACCATAGTAGTTCCAAGCGCAGGCATAAGGTACATACCGAATTACTGGACAGGTCAGCTCAGGTACTATCACCCTTGAAATTACCCAAACGACCTGAATTCCACTCCACCTGATTAGTATACACCCATATAGTGTTACTGTCTTGCAGTCCCTCTGCTCTCTTTTCTGGTATGGGTGTTTCACTGTTCAAATTGGTTACTGCAAGAGGCCACTTGGGGAAACTGATCTGTAAGGCTGTCACTCCACAATCAGACTAATATCATAATAACGTCAATGCCAGAAAAAATATTATTATTAGATTACAGTAAACTCAAGTTTATTGCAATAAATGACATTTCAGAAACTAACTTACAGCTTGAAATTACGTGACGAAAACGTTTGTACACACTGACATCCTGGACTCAGATCGAACAACCATTGTCTCTGTTAACTATATACCGAAGATATTAAATATCTTTTCAGCCACAGGTAAGCCAGTGTGCACATCCTGCAACATTGAAATCTTCCATTGACGTTCCATAAAGTTTTGGGTGTATGGCAATTTGAACCCAGCACCTAATGGGATTGCTAACTAAGAACAATAATACGTTATATATCCAAATATTTCGTTGTTAGCGAGATGACAACCTGAAACGGCGAGACAAATAATTTTGTTCCTTTACTGGAACTGAATCCTGCACCTATCATTGTTTTCTAGCCATAAATACACGTTAAACATCTGCTTAGTTCACCTGTAGCGATATGTGCACATGTCTGAACTGGATATAATGTAACGAAAAGTTCTGTGTGACTGGGGGAATCTAAGCCTGCACACAGCATCTTTAATCACTGCCCACAAGGAGACGTTGATTGTCGATTTCTGTTTCGCCAGTCGCTAGGAGTGACATGTTTTAACCTGAAATGATGCCTTGAAATGTCGGGTATGTGGCGAAGTCGAAACCAACACCAACCGTCGTTGTTGACAAGACATGCACAGACAATAAGAATCATAATTACTTTTATCTTTTCGTTTGATGTGCACATACTACTAGTTCAAATGACAAGATGAAAACCTTTGCATCCAGCCACGATTACGAAACATGCTAATTACTATGGGCATACCGCTTGGAAGGATTTCTTACCGCAAAACACTTTCGTCACACCAGATGCGTGATGTTACATTCTGAGAACTCACATTAACCTTTGATTGTACATTTTTTGACAGGGCCAAACAATTTCCTTTTATGAAGTTAAGGCCCAGTGGTTCAGTTGCGCTCCTGCACATCCTGATTTACGTTTTCCTATATTTCCTTAAAACGATGGACACAAATGCTGAGACCTTTCCTTTGAAAGGGAACTATCAATTTGCTTCCTCGAGTTTGGGAGCTGTAGATTCTGCTTTGACCCTAATGGTCTTGCAGTCGATGGGACTTTAAACCCCAAGTTACTCCTTTCTTTCTTCCTAAGCGTTTCCTATTGAATTCATGTGTTGCACGAAGGTTAGACGTTCGCATTTCATCACATTTGCCAGTAATTGATTGGACCGTACTCGTAAACTGCCAAATCAAAACAATCCTACTCGAAATGACAAAACTGTTTTCTGATGTGAATTATTCGCTGCACTTACCACATACACGCACAAAATGTTTCGTGCAGCGTTTTTGAGTGGTTAAATATTAATCCCTATAACCTTCAAATGTACAACCTCCAATACATCACTGCAAAAACAGTTAATAACTCCAAATAAAAAGTGACGATCGATAAACGTACTTATAGATCCCTGTATGACAACACATCAAACAAATTCTCTACGGTCTTATGAATAAATCTACTTGTTTCGGTTAATTATGCTCTTTAGGCCATATGCATCAATGTTGAATGCTATGTGAGAAACAATTATGCACTTTCCTGAGCAGTTGCATGATACTTTCTTTAGGTCTCTTTCCACTCCCCTACAGCCTTTGGTAAATTTTTCCACATGGAATTTTTCCAGAGGGATCACCTGTGCTACATAAGCTACATTTACTGAAGATATGCCTCGTCGTTGCCAAGATGAATGGTGTAAATAATAACAGAATAATAATGAACGACCTCTTCGAAAAACTATTATATTCGATAAACAAAGCTGCTTTGTAGCTTAATACCACCTGATTGTAAGAAATAAATTCCTTTTTGAAATTATAATAAAAGAACGACACTTCCAGAATAACAATGTACCCAGTGCCTGAACATAATAATGGCTGTGTATGAATTACGTCCTTATAAACCAAATACATCTATTCTTTTTGTAGAAATATAAACATCTAACACAAAAATAAAGCACTATAAAATAATTAACTACTCTTGACACGATGACACACTATTGCAGCTATAAATGTGAGAAAACTTTCTGGAAATTTGATTGATTTTGGTCACCAAGTTTATTTTGTATGATCCAGTGTTAGTGTAACCATTAACTCGTACAAAATTACATCTTCTCAGCTGGGAGACAACACTTCCTGCAGAGATTTCGGCATCATACCATAATGCCAATAGTGCAGCTGATTGTTATGTGATTTTATTTCAGCGACTACAAAATCGAGTCGAAAGTACTCATTTCACTATTGGACCAATCGTCATGTAAACTTACAGCGCATGTATTTGAGCTTGAGATGTTGAAAATGTTGGCGCTGAGCTGGGAGAGACAAAGCAGTAGTAGTGAGGTGTGAATAGCGATAACTCAAGCAGTCTGCTTTACTATGTGAAGAAAATTCCACAGATTAACATCAGCAATTGAAAGTTGGAAATATGTTGCCACCCTCCTCGAACTGTTCTGCAGTTCGCTACCTTACTCGAGGTGTCGGTCAGAAGTGACGTAGTTGGTCGCCATGTTTATTCAACGTCACACTATTCAATGGTGCCTCATTGTCATCAGCCACAGAGGCACTGAACTACTTTAAACGCTACTTCATGAGAACAGGCTTGCAGAGACCCATACAGGATTCACAAATCACTGTGCTAGAGCCTGTGCTGGCAAATACAGCTTTGTGTCAACAGCAGAATGGCTCATGCTGTATTCACACAGTGAATGTACCCTTTTCTTCCGACACTTGACGCCAAAATCTGAAGAACCACTTTTGTACACATAGTTACAATAATGTCTACAAATTGGTTGTTTGATGATTTTTCTTAGATAACGTACCTGTCAATGAACTGGACTCAGTTTAGGGACTCAATAAGCCTGCTACAGGAGGACAATGGCAGTCATTTCCTGATGGCTCAGAATCTTGTCAATGATGGTGTATTTTCCTTACACATCTAAGGAAATTCAGTTGCAAAAATTATAGACATGTAAATACACACACACACACACACATATATATATATATATATCCAGACTTGAAAGACACAAATGAGTGGGTTATCTCATAAATACCTGGTTCGTGGTGGTGGATCATACAGCAACCGGCTCACTTCGATCAAGTCTTCCGGCTGCTTCCGCATGGCATCTGCCCACCCCTGAGTGGCCATCACCTCGTGGGTACGTGCCTTAATAAATTCGATGGCGGTGCGCCTGAGGTCACTGCAGGAGTGGCGGACTGCGAGGACGGCCGCGGCTGCCGCAGTCTCAACAGTCAGCTGAGCGGCCACCTGCCTCTCACACTCTGCTTTCAGCCGTGACACCCCGTACTTATCCGCTGCGGCCAGCAGCTGGGGGGCCGTGCCGGGCAGCTGGGGGGCCCGCAGTGTGTACAGGTAGGAGACCAGCTGCCTCAGCACCGGGCCCCCCACATCGGCAATGCTCACCGCGCCGCTGCTGGCCTCGAGGGTGTCGTGGGCGAACATGGCCGCGAACACGGGGCTCCTGTCCGCCAGGACAGCCCTGTGCGCCAACAGCCGCGTGTCACCCGCCGTCAGCGTCACCACGGCGCCGTCCCCGGCGTCCAGCAGGTCCCCCAGGTCCACGGCCGCCGTGATGTTCTTAACCACTACCATTGCGGATGATTCTGAAACACTGCATCACCGGGCAGCCCTTTCAGCTTACAGGCGACTCTCAATACTTCTGCGAGCGATAGGCAGACCGGTCTTGAGAGACAGTGCATAGAAGTGGTCAGTCACCAACCAGTTGCAGTACCGTCATATCCTTGCTGTGTGAGACTGATGCCATTGGTGAATAACCACAAATCTTTAATAATGCCATCTTAAATAGTTACTTTTTTCCTTCAGCACATTTTATTTGAACAACAAGCCTCAGAAGCGGCGGAGGCATCATTTCCATTATTTCCTCTACAAGGCGAATTTAATTGATCTGGAAATCGTTCGAAGTGGACATCTACCAAAATACTAAGAAGGTTGTTGACAACTGTAGCAGTGCTTTATTCAAAGAGATATTCTCTACACTTCTCCTGTTATTCAAGAAAACATTATTTTATGGCTGGAATCTGTATTATTCGTCATTTAACCAATAGTTGTGCGTGTATCCTCGCAGGAGTTGATTCATACAGGGGATCAACCATCTACTAAAACCTGAAGGGTTTTTTCTGGGAAACATTACCTACGGGAAGCAGGCCTACTCAGCCTGCAACACATTCTCAGAGCTTCTCAAATAATCGAACAGAACGACATCCGACAACAACACACAGCACGATATGTTGGAGCCAGCCACAGAGAATATGCTTTCCCTTCAACTAACACGTACACTATCATTTTGTAGCTGAAACCACGGTAACTCGGCATTGCAGATGGTAACGGTAACAGTAGATAACACTCGATGATACAGTTTCTCAACTACGAGATCTAATTTTCGCTGAAGAAGTTCAGAGTTCGCGCTTATACTGACTGTGTAGACTGTGTGCATTAGATGTCGAGACTGGGCCTTTGAATTAGATGGGAAATCACTATTTGTTTATTCGATTTACATTGTTTTATTAGTAAAAGTAGCTGAAGAATCCGTTTTAAAACAGGCATTCGAAATAGTTCTGTAGAAGTCGGGAATTAACATTGACCAGCCACTCGAAATAGTTCTGTAGAAGTCGATAATTAACATGAACCAGGCATCGACAATGTTTCTACTGATCTTCTCAGGGTGCGAGCAATGAAAGTGAAAGGTTGGCTCTACATTCTTATGTGTTAAATTAGTGAACGAGGAACACTGTCCACGAATCTTGAAAGAGACATTTGGATTTCCATACAAAGAAAGAAGAATGAATTGAAAAGTGAAAAGTTACTGAACGTTTAAGCTAGTTGTCAAGCCAGCGGAAATAGTAACTTTATTTCCTTAAAAAGGTGAAGCCACATTTCAAGAAACTCACTTCGGATAAAAAAAAAGTGCGGGGTTGGTGGTATTTACACTGCCCAGAGACACGCCACGCTGCCATCACGCTGCTCCAGCGAAAGCCGGGTACCTCCAGACTGGAGGACAGCGGCCGCCACATATGGAGACATCGGTCACCACAAGCGGCCACGCCCTCAACACAACCGAAAGTGTTCATCCGTGACTGTTTAAATGTCGATAGACGTGGAGATCTGGAAGGGGGCGGGGGGGGGGGGCGGAGGAGCAATCAATACTGAAACACTGCCGTCGAAGCCTCACAGATGCAGTAGGGTCATACCTGCACCACATCATCAGGGTGCAAGAAGCTATGTAGCTGTGAGCGAGGTAGCTGTTCAGGTGGATGAACAAATGTCATCTTGACAGAGAATGATAAATACCTTATGTCCGTAGTTTTGCCTACTTGACTACACCAACATTGGAAACAAAAGTGTGTGAATTTTACCCACACAACCACATGTCTTTGTGCTTTTAGTTTAAAACGTCGACCCCTTAAGCGCCACCTACAGCTGCAGACAAAACATGAACCCAGGAGGAATGTTAGTTCCCTTATCTGTTGAGACATAAAGGGGTACTGGAAACAATAACAGGTGAATCTGTGAATGGGAAAAGAACCAAAGGAACACATCGGCTGGAATCAGAGAGTCATGGAGATTGGAGATTCACTGTCAAACAATCTCTGGACAGCACATTATAAAATATAGCAAATTGTTTCTGTCTGTGTCAGATCACTCGTTCTTCAAGACAGCCATAAGGATCTAGCAAACTTGCGACTGGTGAAAATTTTCTGACTCGGCATCTCACAGTTTCCAGTAATGTGGTACGCCTGCTGAGGAACAATAGTCCTGAAATGCAGGTCCCAGTTCACTGCCTGAACGTCAGAACGTGTGGTATAGTGTACTGGAGGTAATATTAGCTCTATTAGCATGGGACGTTGGCATTTAATGCGATGTTGCACTAATTTCCAGATCAGATAATTGTAACACACATACATTACACACAGACGAAAGTACTTCTGAGACATGATTAGCAGGTGTTATACAAGTTTCTAATTTTGTTGTCCATCTCGTGTGACACCCTTCAGAGAGCCAAAGTCATACTACGTGACAGGTTTGTTTACGTTCGACATTTTCTTTTTTCTACACTTGTACAACTAATGCTTCGATCTGGGACTGTGGTTATACTAAGAGAAACCACATATATGTCTGAAACATGGGAAGGTTTGCAAGTGGTTAACTTATAGACTGATTGTCAGTTCTCTTATAGTTTTAGTGTTACATTTCTACTGTTTTGTAGTGTGTGTCATTCTACAGTCCATACGTATTTCGACAATGTATGTAACCAAGTTTGTTTTTCTTGGGAATCTTGAAAACAAGCATGTAATTGAAAAAAGTCAGCATTTGTGACATGTGTAAGACGCTGAGACTATTACTGCTTTTCCCGTTTATATCACCCCAGCACGTGCGAATCGTCAACTGCAAAACGATAAAAGTATCTAGTTTTACATACAAATTTCTCGTGCGTGCTTTACAATCCATTCCAGAAAATTTATGAGACCGTGCTGAAAAGCAACACCGAATATTTCCACCTGTTCTCAACATCGGCTGAGGTATCACACGTCATACATGTCACTCGGTCGACTTCCCCGCTTCGCTGACGCATGTAACAACAGTCTGCCGCTAGAGGGCTCTGATTCGTGGCGTGTGATACGGCGCTGTGCAACTTTGCTACGTTAGTGCGTGAGAAGCAGTGTGGCGCCCGTAATTCAGTTTCTGACTGCAGAAGAGTCCGTCCGCACACGGAGAACCCTATACTCCAGTGCGACGCTGCCAGACCTCACACAGGCGCTGCGACATCTGCGACCATCCGACGCCTTTGTTTCACTCCGTACGGTCCCCACTTTGTCCCATCCGATTTTCACCTGTTCGCGAAATTTAAAGAAACGCCGTCGAGAACTTCACTCTGATAGTCATGTTTGGTGATGAAGTTTTGTTGTGTTGGGCGCTCAACTGCGCGGTCGTCATCGCACATACATAGTCCCAATATTTCACACAGTCCAATTTCTTTACTTAGCCACTGTCCCGAATGATAATGATGATGACGAAATTATGAGGACAACACAAACACACAGTCCCCAGGCAGTGAAAATCCCCAACCTGGTCGGGAATCGAACACGGAACCCCATGATCCAGAGGCAGCAATGCTAGCCACTAGACCACGAGCTGCAGACTCTGGTAGTGGTGAAGCGGTGCGTGGGGAGGTGAGGTTGTGGGCTCGTCAACAAAGTCAAACATTCTACAGTGACAGCACCGAGAAACTGGTCTCTTGTCGGGACAAACGAGTTGGTCGCAAGCGTGATTGTGTCGATTAATAGATATGTAGAATGTTAATAAACTTTTGATTTACTTAAAGTGCTTTAAGAGTTTTCAGATAAAAAAAATTCGGAGGCATTACTTTACAGCTAGCACAAATATTTGCAATCTCAAATTTTACTTTCACATTAGTGTTCATGCGTTTTATTAAAATATTAATAAATACGTTGTCTGGAGTATTATTCTGGTTTGTTCGCTGCGTGACATATAAAATGAACAAAAGTAAAATGATTGGACGTAGAGCCTCGACCCAAGACCTGTGGATAATTGCACTGAAGTCTTTCTGGTGTGCCAGCCGCTAGCTGGGAGTTTTGCTGACATAGATGACTCATTCCTCGCCCGACCTGCGCCAAAAAACCTAACGTTTGCTAAACGCTTGGCGTTCTGCAGCCCCCATTTAGTAGCGCCGCTACTCACCCTGTAGAGTGTAGGCGGACCGGAGCAGAGTGACGTCAGACGAGGGAGCGCCGTCGGCAGCGCAGGTGGCGGCAGCCGCTCTTATACACCTGCTGCGGCCGGCGCGTGACGTCAACCGCGGGCAGCGCCTGCCGGCTTATCTGCCGCATCCGACGTCACGCGTGTCACCTTCCGCGTGAGCGCGCTTGCGCAATCCGCCCGTCCGTTCGCTGACAAATGTTTTATTCCCCTGGGATGTGATATGTCGCAATGCACTCGGTAACTCGTTTAAATTCGATAATCCGTAATTGAAAAATTTGTCGCATTTTCAGTTTGAACGACGTCAAACGGTAACTTTTGGCATTGGATGTAGAATGGCCGCGATTGTACCACAAATTATAGTCGGTCAGTTGTCCTTGATTCAAGTCAGACTGACTAAACAGGTCACATGTGTATTTTGCAACTATGTAGCAGTTTTTGACATAAAATTAATTACTCTGGCACTGCCTGCTAATGAAATTGCAACAGAAGCAGGAATGTCAATTAACAATACTTGCTGTGGATATTACAGCGTAATAACGAGGATGCACGATTAAGTTTTGTAGGTGATTCAGGGTATACAGGGTGCGACATTCAGTACTCAAAGCTGCCATCTCTGACATCAACAGTCGCTCTAATATGGCTGCCCATCAAGCTGAACCGGGCTCAGACGACAAATACACGTGTGCCTCCATGCTGCTTCAGCTGTCTGCCAGAGGCCACCATAGTGGCTGCCAAGTGGTGGCGTCCCAGCCTCCCAGCAACAAGCCACCAGAGGTCTCCACTGGCTGAGAGATCTGGAGAATGGACTGACCAGGGAGACAGTCCAGCGCCCTCCGTATGGCGGCATGTCAGGGAGGCACTGTCAGCGTGTGGTCTTGCGTTAACTCGTCGGAAAATAGTATTATGTAGACCTCAAAAGTTGGGCACATCAGTCAGCCTTAGCACATCAGAAATGTACCCAGCAACATCTATGTTATAGGTTAAGTGAACTAGATTGTTTCACGTACCAAATGGCACCCCATACCACCACCTCAGGTGGTAGGCCTTCATGCTGATGACAAATGCAGCCTGGATACGTTTGTTTCCTATTTAGCGACCACACGCAGATAGGTCCACCGTCATACGGTACACAGAAAAGGGACTGATCTCTAACGATGATACGGCGCCAGTCGTGTGTACTGCGCTGTTGCTGCACACACCACCGTCACTGCGCCCGTCTCTGCTGTTGGCGTTGAGGGAAGTCTCGACAGTGCTCGCCGTGCTGGCGGCCTGTGCTGCACACCAGATGTCGTTGTGCTGTGCCCTGCAGTTCACCTTACAGTACATGGTGCAGGATACATTGTAAGTCGCTGAAACTTCCCCTTTTTCTTGTTCCAGTCGAGAATGCTTCAAGGGAGGAACGGTTGTCAGTAAGCCTCTGTGTGTGTTCGACTCTCTCCAATTCTACCTTCATGGTCTTTTGCGAGATGACTGCAAGTACATTCTATGAACTTTAACATTAAACCACGCAGTGCTGCAGAATGTGTCTCATGCAGCGTCTCCGTGATGCTTGTGTAACGGAACAAGCTACTCTTCTGCTGATCTTCGTTAATTCCTGTATCAATCCTACCTGCTACAGATCCCAGACTGACGAGCAATATCCAAGTATTGGCCGAACGAGTGTTTTGTGGGCTGCCTCCGCTGTGTGTGGACTACACTTCCTGACGGTCCTTCCAATGAACTTCAGTCTGTCAGCTAGGTTACCAACTGTTACTTTTACATGGACGTTCCAATTGCAGTCACTCTGTACACACACACACGGAAATTTTATGGATTTGGGTGCTTCCAGTGATTGTTGTGCAATCATGTAATAATGGGACTTTCTCCCTATTTATGCGTAGTAAATTACAATTGTTTATCTTTAGGGTCTGCTGCCACACCCTGCAAACAAGAGCCGACTCTCTGCAGATTTTCCTAGCCTTGCAACTTTTCAATGTACAGCAGCGTGTTCCGTGAAAAGCGTCAAGGAACATTCGATTTAAACTACTAGGTAATTTATATAATGTGATAAAAATGGTCCTATAGCACTCCTTTTGAGTAAGCCAATGTCACTATTATGTTTGAAAATTTCTGTACATTGAAAATGACTTTCTGCATTCTGTTTACCAGAAACACTTCAATCCAAACACAAGGTCGTCTGCCACGAACCTGTAATGGAGCTGCTCTTCTTTGAATCCCCTTCAATTCCTCTATCAGTCCTGCCTCCTGCAGATCCCAGACTGATTAGCAATAGTCGGGTATTGGTTGAACGAGTGTTTTGTGAGCTGCCTCCTCTGTGGGTAGACTACACTTCCTAAGGACCCTTCCAGTGAACTTTAGCCTGGCTTTTAGGATACCTGCTGTTGCTTTTAGAATGCTCTGTACACATACAAGTAAATATTTTATGAATGTAATTGCCTCCACTGATTGCTCTGCAATCCTGTAGTCATGTAGCAGTGTGTCTTCCTGCCTATTACATAATACGTTACATCTACTTATCTCGAGGATCAGTTGCCACTCCATGCAGACTGATAAAAATGGGTCTATAATAGCCCATTCATTGTGGTACATCTGAAGTTACTTTTATGTCTGCAAACTTCAGCCCAATGAAAATCACTTTCTGTATTCTGTTTACCAGAAACAAAATGGCTCTGAGTACTATGGGACTTAAAATCTGTGGTCATCAGTCCCCTAGAACTTAGAACTACTTAAACCTAACTAACCTGAGGACATCACACACATCCATGCCTGAGGCAGGATTCGAACCAGCGACCGGAGCGGTCACGCGGTTCCTGACTGAAGCGCCTAGACCGCACGGCCACACCGGTCGGCTTACCAGAAACAGTTCAGTCCAAACACACAGGCGGCCTGGTATTCTGTACGCCTGTATTTTGTTTGTAAGAGCAGCAGTGTGGAACTGTGCCGAACACCGTCCAGAAATCAAGCAGCACAGCGTCTACCTGTCGTGTGCATCAACCGCCTTCTGGGCCACGTGGACGAAGAGAGCAAGTTGCGTTTCAAGAGACCATTGTCTCTAGAAGCCGTGCTGGTTGCTGCAGAAATGTCATCAATAAGGGTGAATAAAAGGTGTTCGAAAACCTTACAAGTGACCAACATGAGAGGCATGGCCCTGTAGCTTTGTGCGTCTGTTCTATAAACTTTGGTGTTGGCTGCGGCTGCCGCCTCCCTGTACCGCCCCCTCCCCCCCCCCCACCCCCCGCCACCACCAGCCGTGCCTTCCACCAGCGGCTGACGCCAGGCCAGGTGGCCCTGGGCCCCAGACAGAGGGGCAGCGCTCCACAACAGCACCACATTAGTCGTTCCCAACAGTCGCACTGGATTCTCCCAGAACCCGCCCAATAGGTGTGGTTCCTGTGGCTGTGCTGTCAGAGCTTACAAATGGTGGCTGTATTTAATAATTTGCCACCAGTCACATGTATATATATTTCATGTTTAATTTAAAACAGGTGAAATGTGTTGCACTGTCTTGAATTAAACTTGAAAGAAATACAAGTGCCTTGCGGGTGAAAAATGGAGATAATTTAATACAGCTTTTAATTTACATCTCCTTTCATTTCACAGCTATGCACAGTATTACTCCCACACTCATGCTGTTCCTCCGTCAGCTCCATAGCACTGCAGGCAACGGCGCTCCGGTTGACGCCGCGTTCTTTGGCTTTAGGAAGGCATTTGACACCATCCCACACTGCCGTCTAGTGAAAAACCGAGTATCGGACCAGATTTGCGAGTGAATTCTTGAGTTCCTTATAGGTACAGCTGAACACGTCACTCACAGTGGAACAGAATACACAGATGTAAAGGTAATGTCTGGAATACCCTGAGGAAGAGTGATAGGTTCGTTACTCGTTTGTAGTGTATATAAATAATCTAGTAGAAAGCATCGAAATTTCTTTTTCATCGTCGCAGGTAGTGCGGTGGTCTGCAAGAAAGTAGCAACGCAGTGTCTATTACCACAATGACCTGCAGAGCACTGATGAATGGTGCAGGCTGTGGCAGGCGACCCTGAACGTAAATATACGTACGACATGGCACGTGCAAAGGAAAGGAAGTGCACTGCTGTACAACTACACTTTTGATGACACTTACTGTAAGCATCATCTAGGTGTAACTATCCACAGCGACCTTCACTGGAACGACCAGATGAAACAAATAGCAAGAAAAGCAGATGCCAGATTAAGAGGAAGGATCTTAAGGAAGTGTAACTCGACCACGAAGAACCAAGCTTATATATAGCGTAAATATACGTACGACATGGCACGTGCAAAGGAAAGGAAGTGCACTGCTGTACAACTACACTTTTGATGACACTTACTGTAAGCAGCATCTAGGTGTAACTATCCACAGCGACCTTCACTGGAACGACCAGATGAAACAAATAGCAAGAAAAGCAGATGCCAGATTAAGAGGAAGGATCTTAAGGAAGTGTAACTCGACCACGAAGAACCAAGCTTATAAGGCGCTTATTCAACCCATTCTTAATGAGTGTGCCACGCTTGCCAGGTAGGTCTGATAGATGAGAGAGAGAATATCCAACGAAGAGCTGTGTGTTCCGTCACGTGATCGCTTAGTCGGCGCAAGAGAGCTACAGATATCATCAACAAACTCCAGAGGCAGATGCTACAAGAGAGGCGTGGTGTGTCACACACAGGTTTACTACTGACATGTCGAGAGAGTACTTGCTGGGAAGGGTCGAACAACGTCTCACTTCCTGTCACGTACATCTCGCGGTATCAGCGCGACGCGAAAATTCGAGAAATCGGAGCCAGTGCGTGTCTTATCCACGGCCGCTCTTCCCTTGAGGCATCCGCGAGTGGGAGACCGGAGGGGGGGGGGGATCATTTCGTGCGTCCACAAATAGACAAATACAGCATACGGAGTCACGAGGCTCCTGAAGTACTGATGCAAACGTAGTTTTAGAATTTATCTACAGAAATAGTATCGCTTATCGTGCAAATAGGGAATTCTGTAACTGGCTAACATAAGATTCTATATCTAATTACTAGGTGTTATTATTGCAATTATTGATATTGAAGGAGAGGTTTTTGTTTGCAAACCAAGCAAAAAATACCGTCAGATTTGTTCCAGATTTCCTTACAGTGATCTTGAAGTTACCCATTGCTGTAGGTGACTTCATCGTCTGAGAATGCAGGCAGTGTTATGCGCTAGAGTGTTTAGTGTCCTACTGTACGTTCTTTGGAAGGCCTTGTGGAGACTGTAGTGTCTATAGAGTTTCCGCCCTCGGCATATCGCACTGCGTTGAGCAAATCGAAAATTCTCTGAGCTAGGCCGATGCCTGAGAAGATACACTGTATTCGTTACTTTCTCATAATAAACAACCTACAACGAGCTACCCTAACTAATACATTTCCGTAATGTGACAAGGTTCACCTGTGTCTGTTGTTAGCCACCTACAGTGTGTAATAGAAGGGGACGATGTCTCATGTGAGAGTTACTTTTTAAGCATTTGTCATCTCTCAGAGGGGGACTTATTCCCCCCAGCAGGGCCCACCCCACGCCGTCGCCCCCCACCCCCTGACCCCACATCCCGGCCCCTCGCGGCCCCCAAGGCCAGGCTTCTCCACACGCAGCCCTCCTGCTGGCACACACCTCTCAGCCGCTCCGTCTCCCAAACTGCCAAAAATGGAGCCGTTTCTCTCCAGTTCGGCCCTCGCTACTTCCGAACGACGCAGAAACGCAAATTGCTTGCCCAACTGCGCAAGTGTCGATATCCGATAACGGCCACTCGCTTATCAGCTTATCACAATTTTGGAGTGTTGACTGCTAGGCGCCCACTTACGTTTGTAGATAAGTGTCGGCCGCACAGCTTGAGATCAAGGTCTCTCTGACCTGTAAAGAATGTGACTCTCTCTATGTGTAAATATTGTAGAATGTTTTCACATTAATTTCGACGTCTTAAATATTTAACAATTTATTGTTGCATATCATCCGACCCACCTATCGCAACGCTGGAGCAGCCCTCGTTTTTAGGAATGCGATATGTCGGAAGGCTTTCACTGGCCGTTCCGAACTGGGCGGTGCCTCTGGACGTCAGCCGCCCAGCCGCAGCCTCCACTGCACGACTGCCGTGCCGGCAACTCTGACGTCACACGAAGTGCGCTTGGCGTCTCAAAACACTCTCGCACCAAACTGACACAACAGAGCGCACCTTTCCTACAAATAATATACAGTTTTCTGAAATTGAATTCGAAGGTTTTAAAATTTACAGGTATTTTATCGCTTCGCTACGGTGCGAGAATTTTGCGAAAAAACGTGTCCCTTCTGGTTGTACTTCTAATGACTTTCAAGTCGCTCCTTGAAGTGATCGAGAGGCAAAATTCGGAATGAAAAAATGCTTGAAAGTGCTATGGTTTCCCGCGTCTATCGGTTTCGTAACAGACTCAAATATGTAGCTCACAGCATACATCTACATCTACATAGATACTCCGCAAGCCAACGTACGGTGCGTGGCGGAAGTTACCATGTAACACTACTGGCCTTTTCTTTGCTGTTCCACTGGCAAAGAGAGCGAGAGAAAAACGACTATCTGTATGCCTCTGTAGGAACCTCAATTTTCCGTATCTCATCTTCGTGGTCCATGCGTGCAGTGTATATTGGTGGCGGTGGAATCGATCGGCAGTCAGCATCAAATGCCCGTTCTCTAAATTCTCTCAACACTGTTTCTCGAAAAGAACGTCGCCTTCCCTGGAGGGATTCCCTTTTGCGTTCCCGAAGCATCCCGGTAATTCTCACTTGTTTTTCAAACCTAGCGGTAACAAATCTAGCAGTCCGCCTCTGAACTACTTCGGTGTCTCCCTTCAATTTGACCAGGTACAGGTCCCAAACACTCGAGCAGTACTCAACTATAGGTCGCACCAGCGTCCTATTTGCGACATTGACTGTGGGCGCTGAAATTTTCACGTCTCAAAATCCACTCACGAACCGAGACAGCGCTTTGTCTTCTTTTCTACATGTACATCTACATCTACATCTACATGGATACTCTGTAAATCACATTCAAGTGCCTGGCAGAGGGATCATCGAACCACCTTCACAATTCTCAATAATTCCAATCTCGTATAGCACGCAGAAAGGATGAACACCTACATCTTTCCGTGCGAGCTCTTATTTCCCTTATTTTATCGTGGTTATCGTTCTTCCTCTGTAGGTCGTGTCAACAAAATACTTTCGCATTCGGAGGAGAACGTTGGTTTTTGTAATTTCGTGAGGAGATTCTGTATCAACGAAAAACGCCTTTATTTTAATGATTTCCAGCCCAAATCCTGTATCATTTCCGTAACACTCTCTCCCATATTTCGCGATAATACTAAACGTGCTGCCTTTCTTTGAACTTTTTCGGTGTACTCCGTCAGTGCTACCTGGTAAGGATCCCACACCCCGCAACAGTATTCTAAAAGAGTACGGACAAGCGTAGTGTAGGCAGTCTCCTTAGTAGGTCTGCTACATTTTCTAAGTGTCCTGCCAATAAAATCCAGCCTTTGGTTAGCCTTCCCCACAACATTTTCTGTGTGTTCTTTCCGATTTAAGTTGTTCGCAATTGTAATAGCTGGCCATTTAGTTGAATTTACGGCTTTTAGATTAGACTGATTTATCGTGTAACCGAAGTTTAACGAGTTCCTTTTAGCACTCATGTGGATGACCTCACACTTTTCGTTATTTATTGGCAACTGCCACTTTTCTCACCATTAAGACATTTTTTCTTAATTGTTTTGCAGTATCTTTCGATCTTCTAATGACTTTATTAGTCGATAAACGACAGCGTCAACTGCAAACAACCGAAGACAGCTGCTCAGATTGTCTCCCAAATCGTTTATATAGATAAGGAACAGCGAAGGGCCTATAACACTACATTGGGGAACGCCTGAAATCACTTGTTTTACTCGATGACTTTCCATCAATTACTACGAACTGTGACGACTCTAACAGGAAATCGCAAATCCAGTCACATAACTGAGACTTACCTTCATAATACGTGGATTACAACGCGAAAATAGCTAAATGTGAGAATTCTTTAACCAGCAATATGACGTTTTCCGCCATTTTATTACAATAAATCGTACCAATAACGATAACTTCTCCAGACATTCAACGTGCTGGTGCTTAGAAATTGCATATATTCACAGCATGTAACGTATAATATAAAATCCACCGAATATGTGCTTCTGCTGAATACCACAAATATAGTACGGCGTCTTGCTTTCTGCTTGTGGCGTAGGGAGCTTTCTCGCTTTCCATTGGTGCTACTTCACGTGGCACATTGCGGAAACCTCGCAGAACTTATATCGTGTTTCTTGCGACGAAATGGTTCCTCAACGAGAAGTAGTACGTAGGCGACGGCTTTACTCAACGCGCCAGTAAGAGGGAACAAATTCGACGAGTAGGAAGCCACCTAGCGTCCTGGTCCCCCGACTCACCATACCGCGGAACTACACTGGGACGGAAGGGAGCCGTCTGACGTCTTTACAGTAACTACTCAGGCCGCGAGACTGGGTTTCGATGCTTTCAACCTGGTACGCGGAATGAAACAGCAGTGCGAGACGGGACACATTTGTAAATATCGTTCAACAACTGTCAAATGTAAACGTATGTCAGCGGGCCGTACATTTATTACAAATTACAGCATTTCGGGGAATGTCACATAAGTATATATACGACAACTTTATAGTGACTTCTATCAGTACGTGAACGGTCAAATGGGTTTTTCCGTTCCACACTCCAGGTATGTATATATATACTCACACGCTGGCCGCGAATCCTAGGACCGCAGTGGGTATTCCGCCGTGATGGATTCCGGGCGGCTGCGGTGGGGCCTCAGAGTGGGCGGCGCCGAGCCTCGCCAGTCGGTGCACAGCTCTGGTGGCTTCCTGGCACACCTGACCGCTACCTGTGTGAGAGCCGCGCTGCCCATCCCAGTGTGTGCGTGCCGCCTGCAGCGCAGAGGTACGTTTGGCAAGTGGATACTGGGAATGGCTCGGATGACAGCTCACAGGTGGCGGCTACGGGCTGGAAAAGTTCCCAAGTCAGACAGACATAGAGGGCAGCCTCCCCTGTGTCGCTCAGCTACACAGTGCGTCAGGCTGTCTGTGGTTCTGCAGCCGCTCCCCAGTCTGGGAAGTAAGCGCAGTGACGAATTAAAAGACGAGTGCGACTTGGAAACATTTGAGTGAAGGCAACATTAATACTGAAAAAGTGTAAAATTCTACAAAAAACTGTATTCACCTACAGGACGTACTACTTTAGGACGCCATGTAAAATATGTAGACACTGCTGGATATGGGGAACCAGAGACCTCAAATATGAAATCACGCTTCCCCATCCTCCAACTCAGCTATGCTATGGGAAACTAAAGAACTGATAATTTCATTACATTTTTCGGTAAGAAACGAGCAGCAGTATACGATGCACTTAAATCAAAAGACACTGACTACTTTATTCCTCAACTGACTGCTGATAATTTTGCGAAAGGTTTCGGCTTGGAACGCTCAATACAATTAATGATTCCATGCTATCACTGTACAGCACGTAATTCGTTTCTCTTTTGTATACTTTACAATCATCAGTTACATACATACCTCAATATAAAACTATGTTTCTTTCATTTAAATAAATAACCAAAGCATTTCATCTACTAGCCTTCTTAATCGTAAGTGATAAGTACGTAAACTCCTTTCCATCAGAATTAGTAAGCAACCTCCGACCCCGAATATGGTTCCGAAAAAACCACCTCCGCCACGTATCGGCCGTGACCTGCCGGCTGCTGGTTACAGAAGCGGCAAACGGCCAGTGGCTGTGAGGTGCGGTCCCCAGTTTGAATCCCACTGTGGCCACTTGTTACCTTACTGTTTCTTTTCCCGTTTCTTCCGGATACACGTAGGCATATTAACTTCAAAGAACCAGTACTGACGCTTCAAACACTCAATTCATTCGGTTCCAGGAACTTCAGTGTGGAACCGCGCGACTGCTACCGTCGCAGGTTCGAATTTGCCTTGGGCATGAATGTGTGTGATGTCCTTAGGTTACCTAGGTTTAAGTAGTTCTGGGGGACTGATGACCTCAGATGGTAAGTCCCATAGTGCTCAGAACCATTCGAACTTAATTAATTTTCTCATTTCATGACTTTAAAATTCATTCTTTTTCGTTTGATTTTTCATTTGTTTAAGATCGTGCCTCATCCAGGCCATCCAACGTCACTTGCTACACAAAAAATAATTAATATCAAACACGCTTACACAAGTGATGAGTTTATAGCGTACAGAAGCCGAGGCAAACTTTCCCACGTACTGCTGTCCTTGTGGCGCGAGCAAAGGTCCCTTAAGATAAAATTCCACCTTCCTGGTATTCGAGATACTTGATGGATGACCCGATAAAGTTAGCGAGCACTTGTTTTGATTGCCACACACAGCTGACACAAGTCACGTACGAACGCTCTACAGATGTGCCGTGTACTAGATAAATGCGTGGGAAGTCCTGGTAAGAGCATCTAATTTTTTGTACTTTAAACGAGCTAAGCGCTGAACGCAAGCAAAAACGCAATCATACACACTTTCTTGAGCTGTTGGTCACTCATGACATTGCAACAGAAGTATTTCGAGCTCGTATGAGTTACACGATTTTTCTGTTTATTGTAACGTGCACCAGATTTCATGACAAGAAAACGAGAAATGGTAGAAAATGTTTTGGCGAATTTGTGAAGAATAACAAAGAATCATACCGTCTAAGTGAAGTTCAGAGACAACTGTGGGTTCATCCAGTACCTACAGAGCTGGCCCGCTAAGTGTGGCCTCAAGGTTTTTGCTTCATGTAACGCAAAATCCTTGTACGCAGGTAACATGGAAAGTTATTGTGTATAGAGTCAGGACAGTGCATTAAGGCAGGTTCACCCACACAAACTGTGCGTCCATTGTTGGAAGATGTAAAACAAAAAACGTATATTTCAGTTGTGAAAACTGTTATTGCAGCGCTGATTGTTTGCTGAAGTACAAACCGACATACGAAGGAACTCTGAATAAGCAGGTTCTCTGCTTTTGCATTTCGAAATGTTATTATTCCGGCCGGCCGAAGTGGCCGTGCGGTTAAAGGCGCTGCAGTCTGGAACCGCAAGACCGCTACGGTCGCAGGTTCGAATCCTGCCTCGGGCATGGATATTTGTGATGTTCTTAGGTTAGTTAGGTTTAACTAGTTCTAAGTTCTAGGGGACTAATGACCTCAGCAGTTGAGTCCCATAGTGCTCAGAGCCATTTGAACCTTTTTTTTTTATTATTCTCGTATCCCATTTACCAAAGAAAGGGAAATGGATTTTTCTGCTGTCAACCATGTGGAGTGATGAATTTTGAATCCAGAAACATACAGAAGCCGAACATAATAACCTTTCGTAATTCAACCAAAGGTGTCATGGACACAGTTGTCGAGTTAACCAGCACTTATTCCGTTTCCAGAAGAACCAGAAGATGGCCCTCATATTTTTCCAGCTATTGGATATAGGAAACATGTCCGTTGAAGAAACACCAAGAAAATTCAAGGGCCGCTATTACCTTCGTACAAGGACGAAGATAAAGATAACGACCGTTACACGTATTTTCGTGAAATAAACTTACTTGCAAAGAGCAGAGACCAGTTCAATGCAACACCTGTTTTGAAGTCCAAAAGGGCAACAGTCAACATTCATATACTCTTCAAACGCACTCGGGAGTTGTGTTCTGAGTTGAAAATAAACGTTTCGATTTAAATTTACCGCTATTTCTTATGTTTCATTGCGGAACCATTTTTCTTTTTTTTTTACTGAATCCCTTTTTACAAACCAAACTCATTGTATGTCTCCAATAGCCTACATACCTTTAGGCCACAGACTGACAATGAGGAAGAAAGTGTGTGCAGTGCGCCACGCTGGCAATGGAGGAACGGACAGGCCGTGGCTGCCTGGGGCCCCCTGCCGGGCTGGCGCCGGTACGCCCCCACCTGGCGCAGCCGTGGCTGTCCGACAGACGCGGCCGCCTCTGGTAAACTTCGCGCCTCTGGCCACCATCAAGTTCAGCGCTACAGCCGCTGCCCACCCTGTCTGGCAGCCCCACTCACCATACAGCCTGTAATTCTCAGCTCGACTGAATACATCGAGTGGAAGGAAGAGAGGCTGAAAGCACCTCCGCCTTTGGAGTGTAATTTTCGTGGGAGGTTAGGCATTGCTCACGGCCAGAATGGGATTGAAACGATCATCACGGAATATGATAAAGAGCAATTTCCTGTCTAGAAATTTGTGTTTTGATCGGTTTAGGAAAGCGGAGTGCAATTTCCAGCAGACTGGTTAAGTTTTGCAGACGGCACTTAAAAATTAGCTAGAATTTCGTGCTACTTTCGACGAGATGTTTAGTAACGATTACAATGTTGAACATCCAAGCACAGTAGTTGCCAAGACGAAGTAAATTCATAGATTTGAGGAAATTTAGAGTGGTCTGTTGGTGGAAACAGAACTAAAGAAAGATTATGTAGGGAAAGTGCAGCCTATTATAATTCTTGTTATTAGTAATGTGGCAGTAGTAGACTGCCCGGTCGATACATAAGGCGAGATGTGTTTCGGAGCTGTTTCTCAATCATGTAAATAATGGCAATGTTGAGGTGTATATTTGGCTGGCTGTGTAAATGTTAAGACGACTACTGGAACCTACACTGGGCCGATCAAAAGTGACGTGACCTCTGACGTGAATGTGGGCGGAGTCACATATTCGTACACATTTTTTTAGGGCCAAATCAGTTTACAGATATTTATTTGGGCACAGGTTGTCTATTCAAATATGCTGGTAACGTTAGTTATGGGAGCACGTTGATTGATCTGAACCCTGGCGCAAATCACAAGCGCATTCGTTTGAAAGATTCATTCGCTGGTGAAAAGTAGGTAGCCAGTTCGTGTATGGGTAGAAGATTTTGAACGTTTCTCCTTTTTGTGTGTGCATGCTTATTATCTGTAATTTTATTCAAATCAATCCTGCGGAGCCGCCCGCTGTGGCCGAGCGGTTCTAGGCGAATCAGCCCGGAAACGCGCTGATGAGATGGTCGCAGGATCGAATCCTGCCTCGGGCATAGATGTGTGTGATATCCTTAGGTTAGTTAGGTTTGAGTAGTCCTAAGTTCTAGGGGACTGATGACCTCAGATGTTAAGTCCCATAGTGCTCAGAGCCATTTCGACCATTTGGATTTATCTACTCTAACAGTTCTACAAATTTATATACATAGCTTTTCACGTCCTGATCATGTGTGCAGTAGAAACGTAAATGAAACATCTCCAGAATATTGTGGGATCAGCAGAGAAACCCCAACGATTGTAGAGAAATGGGTCGACTATCTCAAGAACTACACCCAATATTGCAGAACGATCAAGTGATATAATGGAAAAATAAAAGGTATTGCCGCCCTGTGAAGTGACAGAATGGCATAGCAAACTGTATTAGAGATCGGAAGTGCTACAAGAAATGTGCTTCTCAAATTTTCTTGTCAGTTTCTTTCGATTTCATGTTCGACATATATCATCTAAGATTTTTCATCAGAAATTCTATCAATGTTCTCTTTTTTAAGCTTCTTGTAAAGCTGCTGAAGTGTTATGGCGGAGACATGTCACTACTTTCACGTTGGAGCTTTCTGAATTCTATGTATCCAGCAGTGTGTACCCATTCGCTACGTCTCTAATGAGACGCAGATGATGCCGTCATTTGCCGTCTTGTAAAGTCATCAGATGACCAAAACGAATTACAAAACGATTTAGACAAGATACCTGTATCGCGTGAAAAGTGGCAATGGACTGTAAATAACGAAATGTGAGAAGTCATCAACATGAGTACTAAAATAAATGGGGTAACTTTCGGTTACAGTGCTAATGGCGGTAAATTCTATTAAATACTTCGAGATTACAACCACGAATGACTCAAATTGGAAAGATAGCATGGATAATGTTGTAGGCAGAGCAACCCAGGGACTGCGACCGATTGGCAGAACACTTAGAAGGTGCAACAGGTCTGCTAAAGAGACTGCTTACAATATGCTTGTCCACCTTCTGGAGCATTGTTGCACGGTGTGGTGCGACTGACGGAGGACATCGAGAAAGTTCAGAGAAGGGCAGCTCGTTCTGTGTTATCTCGAAATAGGAAGGAGAGTGTCACTGACATGATACGTGAACAGGGGTAGCAGTCATTCAAACAAAGGCGTTTTACGTTGCGGCAAGATAAGATCGTCTCGTCAGGTTTCAATCACCATCTTCCTCCTCCGATTGCGAAAATATTCCGGTGGCATCCACCTACATAGAAAGAAATGATCATCATGACAAAATAAGAAAAATCCAGGTCGCACGGAATTATTTAAGTGTTCGTTTTCCCTACGTGCCTTTCGAGAGCGTAACAGTAGAGAAATAGCTTGTAGGTGGTTCGATTAACCCCCTGCCAGGCACTTAACTGTGAATTGTAGAATAAATATGCTAGTGTAGAAGTAGATTTTACACTTTACAGTACCTGTGTCGACTTTACTGAAGTCATTGCAGACTACATTTCTGTTAGACATGGCTGTGACCAGGGAGGGCACATCTGCGTGAACTATTAGATGTCTAGATGTTCTAGTTGAGTATTTCGGTCACTACTTGCGTTAAAAAAAGAAAAAAAAGTCCTCCGTCTCGTAACCACGAGAGCCGGATGCGAAGTAAAAGCTGGAGTTCCTGTCGCTCATTTTGAAGCTCTCTAACTTCCCTAGTCTGGAAGAGTTAGTGTGGGAGGGAGTGAGGCGCTAAAGTACTGAGTGACGATGGAATGCCTTTCAAATTCGCTAAGGTTAGAGATTCTGCGGCAGTGAATACCACAATAGGCAGTACTATTGAAGAGCAAGGGACCTGTAAAAAAAGGCAGCCACAGAAGCTAGATTTACAGACATAGGTGCAAGGAACTCAACAGCAAAGAAACTTTATGAAACAGAAGAAATATTTCAAATGAGCGAAGAAAGAAGAAAGTACGAAAGTCTGGAGGAAAGGACAAGAATACGGCAATAGAAGCTTTTTGGAATGCAATACATGGGAAGCGCAAAGAAGCCAAGATGAAATGAGTGCGAAAAATGTGCAAAGAAATCGGAAATGATACAATCGTCGGAATGACTGGTTTAGCACACAGAAAAGTCAAAACAATCAGTTCTCGAGTAAACTGGCGTGGATCATTGTTGATCTTCATCAAACCCCGAAAGTCGTCCTTAACGTGGAGAGTCCCTATTGTCGAAACGATCCTTCTTAACGCGAGCAAACCATTCTCTTGCCGTGCTCTGTCCAGTATCATTATCCCCAGACAGCTCAAATGTTTGTGGCTGCGTGCACTGCTGTCGCCCCTCTATTGGTCTCAGAGGAATATGTCGGATACGTTCCGATTTCTCCACTTGGCTTTCTATTTTGTAGCGTCCACAAGTCCACTCACTGTCTCCAAATGACAAAGTGACAGTATGTAAGCTCAAATACCAACAGTAAACTACAAATGAAAACTGCAAATCAAGAAATAAACCCATATCAACTGGAATACAAACATTCAAAACAAAAACATTGCGACTTTATGGACCAAGCTAATAACTTCTGGCCTTGTAGAGAGAGTGTTGAAAACAGTAGCGTGGAGATTGGTCCATTGAGATTCCATTCCTACAATATTATCGACACATGATCCTGCAGCAGGATTTCATCCAAGCCGTTTTGTAAGTTTATTCACCTCAACCGTTGCCTGTCCAGATAGCCATACCCACTTTCGGGATGGAGGTGAGGGGAGGGAGGGGGGGGGGGGCGGGGGTCACGTTGGCCCCGGACTCGAATCCTCCTGGAGGATTAACGACGGGTGTCGGCATTCTGGCCAGTCTGGATATGGTTTTTAGGCGGTTTTCCACATCTGACTGGGTGAATACTGGGCTGGTACCTGAGCCGATCATCATTTACATGCTATGCAGGGAACATTCGTTTACTTTCTCACGTGGATAACACCTCGTGCCGGCTGTTGGGTACTCTGATGCCCTTTTGGGTGGTAACTAGGTGGCGACAGCACAGACACCCGGCTACCTGTCAGACCAACCACGCCGCTTCCGACAAATAACCGTGCCGACCCCGCGTAGATGCAGAACAATGGCAACACTAGAAAAATGTACATTCAGTTCAACCATTCCACCTCATTTTCAGCTTATCTGCAATAAAACAACAGTTCGCTCCCTGGTATCATGTTGTAAGCAAAGTGGCCGAGAATAACCTGGTTGTGGTGAGGGAATACTGATGTGGAAACTGTTGTGACTTGGCAAGACAGCCAAGCCACTATGAGAGGAAGCCGAAAAGCACGCGTTTAAGCTCACGCAGGCTGGCGTGAGGTCTGGAACAGTTAAGGGGGTTGAGTCTAGTAAAAAAAGTACGTAGCTGCTGGAATACTTAACTTTAATCCATAATTGGTGAACATCGGTCTGACGGTACATGCATCACAAGATAAATAGCAAATGATAATGGCGCCTTGCTAGGTCGTAGCAAATGACGTAGCTGAAGGCTATGCTAACTATCGTCTCGGCAAATGAGAGCGTAATTTGTCAGTGAACCATCGCTAGCAAAGTCGGCTGTACAACTGGGGCGAGTGCTAGGACGTCTCTCTTGACCTGCCGTGTGGCGGCGCTCGGTCTGCAATCACTGATAGTGGCGACACGCGGGTCCTACGTATACTACCGGACCGCGGCCTATTTAAAGGCTACCACCTAGCAAGTGTGGTGTCTGGCGGTGACCACATACCTCCCCCGCAAATCGGCGGACGGTTGTGGCATAAGGCTTCCGCCCACCGTAGAGAGGACCCCATGTTGACGTATGGGACGAGGTGGGGAGCCTAACAATAGGCGAGGCTGTGCCACCCGCACCCTGCCATATGGGCCTGAGGCGAGCCAGGAGATGGGTCCCCAGGGTGCTGACCGGACGGCACCGTCGCTGAAAGCAGACGGGGAGCGGCAGATCCCGTGCGACGACAGAGGCGCAGCTGATTGAGATGCCTACGCACCTCACCAGAGGCCCCCAAAACCAGATACAAAGCGCGGCCGAGGCAGCGAAGAATGCGCCCTGCGAGCCAACGCCGTGAACCTCCATAGTTGCGATAATAGACAACGTCGCCTGGGGCAAAAGCAGGTGTCTGCCGCTGCACAGGAACCTGATGCGGCAGATGTAGCAAAGACATCAAGGTTCGTTGAGGGGAGGGCGACCATGAAGCAACTCAGCCGGCGAGCGACCATCTCGGGGCTGAGAGCGTGCAAGCAAGTTCGGAGGAATCGAATGCTCTATCCTCAGCAACAGGCAAACGGGACAACGCATCGGCGTTTCCGTGCTTAGCCGTGGACCGATACAAGATATTATAGCGGTACTGCGAGAGGAAAATAGACCAGCGAATGAATTTCTGCGCTGTACGTGGAGGTACAGGCTTGGTCGGATGAAAAAGCGATGTCAAAGGTTTGTGGTCTGTGATGATGGTAAAGTGACGACCATACAAGAAATCATGAAACTTTGTAACACCAAATACGAGAGCCAATGCTTCTTTCTCGATCTGTGAATAATTTCTTTGTGCAGACGAGAGCAATTTGGACCCAAAGGCAATAGGGCGATCGTGCGAACCATCTTTGTGCGCAAGCACAGCACCGATCCCGAAATCCGATGCATCCACCATCAACAGAAGGGGTTTCTGGGGATCGAATGGCATAAGGCAAGTATGGGATAGCAACGCCGATTTCAACTGGCGAATGGCGCGTTCGCATTCCGTCGTCCAGACGAACGGAACACCTTTACGGCGTAAGCGATGAAGCGGAGCTGAAATGGAAGAGGCGTGGCGCGCATAACGTTGATAATAATTGATTTTTCCCAGCACACTCTGTAGCTGCTTCATATTCTGCGGCGAAGTCAAGTCTTGTATGGCACGGAGGTACTCTGGACTGGGATGTATGCCTTGGGCATTGAGTACATGGCCCAGATAGGGTAAGTCACGAGCAAAAAACACACATTTGTCCTTCCGCAAGCGAAGACCATTTTGTCGCAAGACCTGAAATAATGTTCTGAGATTGGCTAAATGTTCTTCTTCTGTCTTTCCGGAGATCACAATATCGTCCAGATAGTTTGCTGCAGTAGGGACCGACGCACAAACTGTTTGCAGATATTGCTGAAACAATGCAGGTGCGGATGCACACCAGAATGGCAGTCGTTTGAATCGGTACAAACCAAGATGCGTGTTAACCACCAAAACGCGCTGGGTTTCTTCGTCCACCGGTATTTGCAATTACGCATCTGCTAGGTCCAACTTCGAAAAATATTTACCCGGGCACAGTTTGTCAAATAGATCTTCCGGGCAGGGTAAAGGAAAAGTTGCAGTCTCTAGTTGTGGATTCACTGTTGCCTTGAAGTCCACGCATGGTCTCAATTTTCCGGAAGGCTTTTGCAAAATTACTAAGGGTGATGCCCAGAGAGAAGCCTGCACACGTTCAATTACACTTTGTGATTCCAAATTCTGTATTATTCTTGCGACCTCATCACGCAATGCGTGGGGAACATTGCGCGCTCTGAAAAGTTTCGGTTGCGCGTTTACTTTCAGTTCCAAATGTGCTTAATAGTTCTTAGCGCAACCAAGGGCCGGTGCAAAAATGTCTGCAAACTCTTCACATAGGTGAGAAACACAGTCTGAAGGCACAGTCTGGTTCACTGATAGGACCTGGTTGACTATAGACAAACAACTGAAATAAATCTACACCAAACAAGTTCACTGCAGAAGAAGAACGAAGGACGTACAATGACACAAGTTTTGTTTGTCCTTTGTATGTTGCAAGAAGGCTGCACTGTCCTAACACAGGGAGTGCTTGTCCTGAATAACTACTTCACTTAACATTTGCGGCACGCAACGGAGGTGTGCCCAGCTGTTTGTACATGTCGTGATTGATCAATGAAACTGCAGCTCCGGTATCGAGCTGGAATGGGATCACTGTGCTGTCAATGTCCAAGTCGACAAAAAGTTTATTGTCCTGCTGACGACAAGAGCGACTGTCTCGTGCAACGTGAACTGACACTGGGACAGAATCACTTGCAACTTGACGGGATTTCCGGCGATGTCGACACACACTATTTGTGGGACGAACACAGTCACTGTTAGAGAGAGTGGCACTGGGCAGAGTGGAATGAACTATATGTATTTCCATGGGTGAAGGTTCACGAGCCTGAGTATTCTGGGTTAGATTCCCATTCCGGCGCAAAGCAAAGGGCCTGGAATGGTTGTGAGTAACCGTTCTGAGCTTTTTCCGGCAAACACTTTGAACATGTCCTTTTTTATTACAGAAAAAGCAAATAGCCTGGCGTGATGGGCAATTGTCACGCGAATGTCTAGTAGCACACCGCGGGCATGATTTCACTGCATTTGCTTGCTGGCGCGGTACACGTGGCTGAGAGCCAGGCGGCAGCTGCGCGGACAGGCGCGAGGACTGTTTACTGTTCTGTGCAGCTCGCCCGGCGGGCCGGTTAATGTGACACACGGCTGGTGAAGTTTCAAATGATTCCTGAGCAAAGTCAAGTGTGTCTTGCCGATGCATTATGTCCATCACTTGTTGAAGGGAGGGATTGACTAGTTTCAAAATCTGTTCCCGTATACGAACATTAGAAACGTTCTGTGCAATTTCATCACGTACCATAGTATCTGAATAAGGAAGTCCACATTCACACTCAAAAGCACAAACCCTAGTAAGGCCTTGCAAAGTTGCAACACACTCCCTATTAGTCTGACCGGCCGTACATTTTGTACGAAAGAAGGTATACCTTTTTGCAACTACATTGACTGATTCTTTGAAATAAGCATCTAATGCAGACAAAATTTCTTCGTAGGACAGAGCTGCTACTTCGCGTCGGGGAAACAATTTGACTATCACACGGTATGTCTGGACGCCTACGGATGCTAACAAAATAGGCTGCCGCTCATTACCTTGAATTCTGTAGGCGGCGAGATGGAATCCAAATTGGCGTGACCACTCCGTCCAGCTTCCCAGTGCCGCATCAAAAGGACAAAGAGGTGGTGCAACTGCCTGTTGTGGCTGCGGGAGCGGTGGAGTGGAGGCGGCCGCATCGTTTTGAATTGCACGTTGACCCTGGACGAGCTGTCCAAGTGCATCCAGTAAGGCCTGCGTCTGCTGGTTCTGTAAGCGATAAAATTCGGACAGTACATCTGGAGATTGTGGCGAAGCCATGACACAAGTAAATCAGTCTGTATAGTGACGAACGCGAATTGGCTCGTCGCCAAACTGTTGTGACTTGGCAAGACAGCCAAGCCACTATGAGAGGAAGCCGAAAAGCACGCGTTTAAGCTCACGCAGGCTGGCTTGAGGTCTGGAACAGTTAAGGGGGTTGAGTCTAGTAAAAAAAGTACGTAGCTGCTGGAATACTTAACTTTAATCCATAATTGGTGAACATCGGTACATGCATCACAAGATAAATAGCAAATGATAATGGCACCTTGCTAGGTCGTAGCAAATGACGTAGCTGAAGGCTATGCTAACTATCGTGTCGGCAAATGAGAGCGTAATTTGTCAGTGAACCATCGCTAGCAAAGTCGGCTGTACAACTGGGGCGACTGCTAGGACGTCTCTCTTGACCTGCTGTGTGGCGGCGCTCGGTCTGCAATCACTGATAGTGGCGACACGCGGGTCCCACGTATACTACCGGACCGCGGCCGATTTAAAGGCTACCACCTAGCAAGTATGGTGTCTGGCGGTGACATCACAGACACCATGTGTCATGTCGGTCCCACGACATCAGTGAGAATCGGTTTTCCAGCTGGAGAATACTCCCTGCCTTCCGTACTACGTTACCCACCTGATCATTACCCTGTGTTCCTCAGTTCCCTAGGGGTGACACACTGGATCCGCTTTTTGAATCACGTTGTAAGTAACAGTAGCGTAAAATGTTTACTCGGGTATTGCGTGGTAATACTGAAATGAGCAGCTAGAATAACGCTCATTCAGAATCCGTCCCTACACGTTATCAGGACACAGTATGTGAGGTGAGAATACCACATTCCTAACTTAAGGAATCATTCAGCCCGGCCATGCTTAGCTTTCAAAGGTTCTCTAGAGTCACATACAAACAATCTTCTGGTATTATTTTGAGAGGGAAGTGGTGAAAAATAACATATGGGATTACTGAGTAGCATGATTGAATCTTGTTTATATTTCGTTCATACAATAAACAACATTTTCAGGTCATGATGTTCTGGCTGGACAAATGCCCATTCCCTACTTACGCATTTATGCCTTATCTTCCGCAGGTTCCCTATAGTGACAGGCAAGGCCACCTTTTGGTATCATGTTGCAAAGAAAATGGCCTGAGATGACCTCTGGGTGTGTTGTGGGAATACTGAAGCAGCTAGCATGAATACTTACCACTCTAATTCCGTTCCCAAAACATTAGTGTGAATTGGTGTCCCAGCTGTCTGTGAGGAGTAGTGATTTTGGCCTTGTTGATAAAATATTATAGTGAGCAGGATGGATGAGGCTTTACACTCCGTTGACACGAAATCATCAGTTGATTATCTTCGAACTGGACAAATCCCTGTTCCTTATTTATGGTATTATCCAGCTTCCCTGCAGTTAGATCCATGACCACCCTCTGACATTATGTTGTAAGGAATGTCTCCTAGAAACAGCTCTGCCTTCGCTGAGGAGAAACTGGACAGCATTAATTATGGAAATTCAGCTTGCTCTCCCAGAACGTCTTCCAGCTGGCCCTTTCTCCTTAGTTTTGGGCAAGCTGCGGAAATTTTGAAGGGAGTGCCAGGGTACTGGTCATTGAGATTCTGTTCCTGCTTCGTCATCGAGACACGACGTTCCAGTGGGACAACGCTGAGCTACTTGCTGGCGTCCAAGCGAGTCCCACCCTCCCTCTTTCTCCTTTCTTCTCAATGTCAATAAATGAACGAAACTAACATCTGGCACACAGGACGTGAATTACGAATGCGGAATAAATGAGAAAATCGTAGACACAATTTATTTGAAACTGTCGATATACGTGTATTCTTTCGTACAGTTATTAAGAGCAGTGGCGAGATCAGTTAGTCTCATGCGACTCTGAGCGAGATGTGTTGGCGGCAAACCCGACGTGTTGCCTGCTGGCAATAACGACACTGACGCACACAGCGTCAGTTGTGCTCGCCGACTGACCGTTGTCCAGCTCGCTGTCGCAAGTTTTATCTGTAGGCCGGAGTAACCAACTGGAAAAACCTGAGATGCAATGACGACAAACAGCAGAAACAGTTACCACGCTGAGAGGAAAAAGTTTGTAGGAAACTTAATTCACGCACGAAAGAAGTGGCTAACAGAACACTCGTTAGGCGGAAAATTTCCGTGAACTGTTTTAAGTCTATAAGCAGTATGTAGTAACAAGAAACATCATGTAAACTACTAGACCGCAAGAAGGAAATCGGCTGCAATATTTTTGCCAGTCAGTGCGCGGGACGTACAATGACGCGACTTTGCGAGATGGAATGCAGCGCCTATCAGCTGTAACAAGAAATGTATTTCACGAGTCCCGCTAAAGGAACACTTGCATTCGGCTCTACTAGCGTAAAGCGAACGCCATACATATATGCCTGTATATTTAAATCACGTAATAAGAAATAGTCCCCTGCAAAGTCGTGTCTACCTAAAATTATCGGCAGAACTAATGAAAGCTAATTGGCATACTTCAGTGTCTCGGAAGCAACGAAAGCAGTCCAGGAGAAAAGTGCCTTTTGTTTCATTTCTGAGAGATGACAGTGATTTTATTTTTTCCACGTGGATACTCACCACTGTATCTACGTCCTGCCCGCAACAACTAACACACTCACCAAGTGCGATGCCGTAGCTAAGCCTTTCCTCGACCTCAGCGTACCTTAATTTTCCCTTACGGAGCAGTGTAAACTCAAAGCAGGCAGACTGCACAACTAGTCTAATAAAATCGATCACACTAACTTAGTGACCCAAAATCCGATAAAACTCTAAATCAATAACTGTTCGAAGATATTTGCGATTCCAACTAGATCCACGATCAGTTGTCTTTCCCTGGGTGACATATGCTATGTCTAGCTAGAATTTTCACAGAGCAGGGTCCTCGTGTACAACTGAACTTCTGACACCCAGTAACCATAGGGAAACCAATATTTGACAATTTCACGATTCCTCTGCTACTACCAATTACCTGTTTATTCTCCCGCTGACTCCGTTGCGTCGGACAGTGGCCAGCTGGCTGGGACGGTACCTCTGGCTCGGGCAGCTGTCGGCTTTGGCTGCCGGCGCGTGGAGACTCTTCGCCGCCAACTTGCTCCAGCTCTCAACCGCGGACGAATGCTCCATTTTCTACAACAATTTGACACACAAAGACTCTAGTTACAGAACATTATTACATTTACAACCTTTCTTCAAGTACTGACAACTTTACAACCTCTAAGAGGCTAAAATTTCGTGACGGCACTGGAAAAAATCCCATAGCAAATAGTTGTACTAGCACACGAAATAAAAATCTAATTTTATAAACAACCGTGTTTCTTTATCGAATGAAAATTGGACACATGTTATATGAAATATTTTGTTCGAATTATTTTATACACTCAATAATAAACAATGTTCTATGGAGAATATTTAGGAGTAGTGGTATTACAAACTTGTCAACGGCCTTGCCGCTGTCGTAGCGCCGGTCCCCACATCATAAATGGTATGCGCTGTCGGCCTTGGCTGGCACTCGGGTGCCTGAATATCCGGGTCTGCCAAGTACTGTCGGCAAGTGGGGCGCACCTGGCGACGGCGAGACAAAGTCGAGGGGCCACTTTGCTAAGGAGTAGCGGGTCTGCTCTCGTAAACAGACAACGACCTCGGGAGCGGTGTGCTGACCACGTGACCCACCTTAGCTGCATGCAGTGACGCCTGTGGGCCGAGGATGACATGGCTGTCGGTCGGTGCTGTTTATCCTTCAAGAACTGTTCGACCTAAATTCAGTTTAGTTTACGTACTACAGACTTGCAGAACATATTCACAAATGTTATTATGAGCTAAGACTGGCAAAACACAGGTTAAGTAATATTTAAATTTTTTTGTGCTGGATGGAAGTTTACTAACAGACCTATCCATATTTGCGAGAATATAAAAGGGTCATAGTAAATCTGTGCTGCACGGAAAAACAGAAGTTGTCAAATAGTTAAGATAACTATTAACGCTCCATACACATTATATTACAATGAAACTTCTTTATTCTGCTAATGACTTAACAAGACTGCTAAATTATAGGCAGTATACTATGTTTGTACTGTATCACACCAGCAAATCTATTGTGGTCTACATTCTGGAGGAAGGTATTTTTCCTGGCGTGGTCTTAACTGAGGCTGCCCCACTGTATGCTGGAAGTTGTCTGGACTCCAGCTGTGACGGTGAGGGCCCATAGTGCACGGCATCCTCGGAACCTGTGAGTGTCATCCGTCTTATCGTATGTAGAGCTTGTTCGCACATCTGTATACACTTTATGTAAGGCAGTCAACCGCAGAAGTCTGTCCTGGCACGTGAGCAACGCTATACTATATATTTCTGCAAATTTACAAAAACGGGCAAGTACGTTTGGTTCGGAAAAATAAGAAGAAAGCAATTGCCTAGCTATCTGGTTCTAATTTTTGTACATCCTCTTTGTATAGTGTGGCCTAAATAGAACTAATAGCGGGTTCTACGGGTATCTTTGTGGTGAGATTGTCTTATTTTGGTGGGATACAGTCGAATAGCTTTAGATATACTGCGGTCTTCCACGCTACGAGTTTCTTTGATGACCACGTAGCGTCGATTGCCTATACGTCCTTAGTTATATCTTTGTTACGCAAACAGGAGCACCACTAACGCATTATTAACCGCAAGGAAGCTCCTTATTACACTATCAGCGTAATATTAAGCAGATACTAAGATCACAAACGCAATCTGGCAAACTGAAAAGGAATAAGGTACATAATTATTGAGGTTTGGTTTCGTTCAGTATCATGCAGTCTGACGCGCTCTTATATTTTTGGGGAGTTCTCAGTCATAAGACATTCCATGCATTGTTGCCAGTTTTATTACCGAAATCTATCGCTGCTACGTTCTCTTTAGCAGCCTACATGTCTGTCTGTAGGAACAACCTGTATCCTTCACACGCCACACCGCACCAGTCTTTCTCGTCATTGACATTGCTCAAACAGGGAGCCGCTCGTAGACGATGTTGCCCTGCCCACTTTTGTTGGAAGTTGTTTCGCCGAAACCAGGTTCTCCTCCCTCGATGTGAAGTCCATGAATTTTTTCACTGTTTATGCTTCTGTGTAGGTCGATGTTAATTTTCCTCCATCGTAAGTTGTTTACTCAGATCTGCTGTCAGCGATGTTTGTGGTATATGGCGTCACAGCACTCTCCCTGGACGGGTACCACGTTAACTGTTACCACTGTTACAGGACGTCGTAAATAGCGTTACTCCACAACGCACATGACATCTCACACCTGTATTACATAAACATGCAACAGTTATAACCAACTGTGTACCATAAAACAACTAATAGTTGTACCTCCTTACGTAATGCTGGCATTTAGAGCTTCACTCCCTAGAACAACACCGCGTTGAACTAGAAAATATGGTGTGTGATCAGGTTTGAGTAGAGGTAAAAAATGGATAGAGGAAGTAGATCAGTATAAAGTTTGAAAAACAAAATGCAAGCCATACAATAAATGGAAGAAGATCACAAGTGCAGTGCATGGAAAGAAAACTTAATTGCAACAGCACCCCAAATGGTTTGCAACAGCACGGAAACTGAAAAATTAATAACGGGCTAAAACAGTTTCCGTTCGCAAACATTAAATTGTGGAAACAGCCCACGTCTGCCCATCGGCGTCTCAACCCGTGCGCCTACTCAACCGGCAACCGGCCACACAGCTGTGTTGTGCGGCGTGCATCCCGCAGGGGAGAGCTCGGCTCTGCAGACAGCAGACGAGGGACGGCCGGGCTGCGCCCGGTCAGCAGGCGGCGGGCCGGGCTCCGCCAGTGCTCGCTGGCCCCGCACGCCTTCCCTCCTCCGGGCGGCACGTGACCCCAAGCAGCGCCTGCAGTATCCGTGTGAATGAGCGGTATATAGGCCATTGCCCAGGCTACGCTCGAGCAGTTCACTCCGAGTGAGCTTCCTGGGCCAGCCGCCAGCCGCGAATGCATTCCCACAATCGGGATCTCACTCTGGAGCCACTGCTACGTCGACGCCGCCCGCGTCGTCCTTCGCTTCCAGGAGCTGCCAGCTGTGGAGCTGCACCGTCGTGTCCTCCACACCGCAGAGACATGTTGGTAGCATTCGTGTTTGTTTTTCATTGGTAACATACCAGACAAATTTTTGTGCGGCCCTTCAAGACTTTAACTTACACTCATCCATTCAGAACTTTACCTTTTGCACATCGCTTCCGGGCTTTGATTGTGGTTTTATTTGTTTAGGGACATTGCATTCTCGAACCTTCAGTTTACTGTGATATCGTCAGGCCTTCTGTCTACAGGTACTACTATTGTTCTTTCAGTACTGAAGAAGTGACTTGTTTCCAATGATTTCATTCCATACTGACTCCTGTTTGAAAAACTTGTTTATTTGTGTTATAATAAACTTCGTATTAACTTTTTACGTTGGTATTTTGCCTGTGCCACCTTTCGGCTGACATATGAGTTACCTAACACAGCAGGAGTCTGACGACATTCTGAATAGACAAATGGAGAATGGTGGCCATAGAGTCCTGCACAGGTGTACTCATGTACCATAGATACTTTGCCGTTATTGGTGGCAGATGACTGACGTCTGTTAGGAGGGAGTTGGAGAATGAACGGTAGGGTTAGGCAAATGAAACTTGTGATTCCTCGATACTCCACAGAGTTCGACATGGTATCGAGTGCTTTCCCAATAGCCATGTGGCATTTGACTGCAAGTGTAAAGATAATCTGGAAGAAACCCTGAGCCGGCCGGGGTAGCCGAGCGGTTCTAGGCGCTGCTGTCTGGAACCGCGGGACCGCTACGGTCGCAGGTTCGAATCCTGTCTCGGGCTTGGATGTGTGTGATGTCCTTAGGTTTGTTAGGTTTAAGTAATTCTAAATTCTAGAGGACTGGTGACATTAGAAGTTAAGTCCCATAGTGCTCAGAGCCATTTTAACCATTTGAAGGAAAACTCTGAACTATGTAAATTACATGAATACAACGACAAGATAACGCTCCGCTTTAAATTTTGATGATTACGTGAAACGCAGAAGAAAGCAGCATCAAATACTATAGCTGTACTAACTCCGGTTGGATTTGAACAAATATGCAATAAGAGTTGTGATAGGATATGTATGAAAATGCAATTATTTATGGGGATTTTAAAGTACAGCTAAGACGAAAATGTTGTTCTCGTTTTCGACAGAAGGTTGTATTACCCCTAGGATAAAATACCCGTGTGTAAGACGATTGTTTCCAAACTGACTACACAGTTACGTCGCCACACTTGTATTGATATTTGAAGGCGGTTTAATAATAATAATAATAATAATAATGCACTATATTCACGTGTAATGATTGACCACACCCTTTTAACTGTTTCAGAATATAGTTTTTGATGTTTTAAGTTTTCAAAAATATTTGCTTTGATAAGCAGCACTTTCTTTCAGATTCCGTATCTTGAACTCGTATTGCCTTCCCAGTTCAATGTATTCTGCACTTACATAACATACGGTTTCATTCTATTGACACAATGTGTTCTAACTTAGCATTACTGTTATGATTAATGAAGTTAGTAATAGCAAGTACTCTCTTTCCTTCTTCTTCTTCTTCTTCTTAACTTCCATCCATAGTGTGTTACAGCCTTTTCGGATTGTCAGTTAAACGTTTCCGCTACAGATGTGTGCTGCGCTAGTAATAATCTTAACCGTATGAAAGAGGAAATTTTATTAAAACAATGAACGCGCGTTTAGACAACGGAATCTGGGGTCGCTCCCGGAGTGTTGCAAGTTCAAAAATGTTCAAATGTGTGTCTTATGGGAGTTAACTTCTAAGGTCATCAGTCCCTAAGCTTACACACTACTTAACCTAAATTATCCTATGGACAAACACACACACCCACACCCATGCCCGAGGGAGGACTCGAACCTCCGCCGGGACTAGCCGCACAGTGCATGATTGCAGCGCCACAGACCGCACGGCTAATCCCGCGCGGCTGTGTTGTTAGTAGGCCAGGCAATGCAAACATGGCGTTCGCAAGCGCAGTGCTACGATGGCGGTTTGCGCGCTCGATTTGCTTTGTGTGAAGTAACAGCGAGGCAGGAAACCGCAGCATTGCTTGAACTTATTGCGATATGAGGCGACGTACTACGCCAGAGGCAAGTGGCGATTTGTAGATGGCTGACGTGTGGGAATTTATCCTTGCCATGGTTTCTGTCTCTCTGACACTATGTCAGAAGCGAGGAGAAAAGCGATTTAAATAGTCGAGCGTCGGGATGGACCTGTACTGGTCTACGCTTATAGGGGCCAGTTTGGCAGCGATTTTGTAAATATTCTATGTAAATCAGCACTTTATTTCTATGTACTTGTTCGGGCTGTATTCCACCTCTGGGGACACAACACCGGTGCGGGTCGGAACGGCAGCCGGGCACTTGGAGATTGCACGGTCTGCCTAAAGGAGTGCAGTGACAGCGGTCTGGAGCGGGTCCAGGACGGGCCACGTTCGCTTCCCACCTGGCGTACCGGAATCCGGGCGAGGCATACGCCGCTTGAGGCGCCGCAGCACTGGAGCAGCGCCGGAGTCGGCGGCAGGTGTGGCCATCCGGCAAGTACTACTAGTGGCAAGTTGCGGCACAGCGTCCAGGAGGGCGCGGGTTCGAGTCCGGTCCTATCCGGGGAGCAGCAGCGGGTGAGGGCCACGGGTGACCAGTACAACCACGTTCGCCCCATGGTCGGACAGAGCAGGCCAGACTGGGAGGTGGGCGGCGAGGACCAGGGACTCTAGCAGCCTCCGAAACAGCGGGCAACGCAACGTCCAGTGGGCGGCGACCGGGAAGAGCGCGGCCGACTTACAGCGGCGGGCGGCCTTGCTGACACCAGCAGCGGCGTCAGCATAGCAGGAGTTGCTGAGCCGGCTGGACTCGCGGCACAGCGCGCGGGCGGCCGCCGACACTGCGCTGCACTCTTAGAAGCACTGTAAATTATGAGAGTGAAGTAATGCCACCAAATACTGCTGTATCACTGTACACTGACCCTTGACGGTATTGAACTTGCTCGGCCTCCTGACGAAAGACGGCGCGGTGGGTCCCGGCTTCAGCTCGCCCATCTGGAGTTCCGGGTTCGACCACCATCGACGACACCGCAACAATATATATATACTTTAAGACTTCGGCTGATGATGGGAGTCAGGTGTCTTTGCTATTGCTTTGTCACATACACGCAAATCAATTAGTTTTGTGTTGACTTTTTCAGTTTTCTCATTGACGAGTAGTTCACATTTCTGTATTCTAGCATTCACGACCTCACCATTTCTAGCCAATGCCTCAATGAAACTTTCTAGTTCCATTGATGTACCTCTGATTGCCTCGATTTTCTGTTTTGCACCCTCCAAACCAGCGTACAACACACGCTTATTTGTCTGTGGTCTACAGAATACTGATACAGTTACGTATTGATACACTGCCTTTTATGCAGAGTCTCATGAAGTTTCGTCCATATCGGCCCTCATTGAATTTTCCGTTTTTATCTATAACCAGAAAGCCATACTGCGAGTTACCCCAGCAGTCTCCAGATGTGGTAATGAATTAAACCGTATGACATTTCGGTACCTACAGGTGCTTGGTAAATACAGTTTGAATTCAGATTGTTCTGTTTGAAAGCGATAATAAGTTTTGCATTATCCTAGACCACCTGCGTCTGTGTCCTTGAGTATGCTTGGCTGAAATAAGATGTATTGACTTGTATACGGTTGCCAGAGCAGAAATATCCTTGGATATCGTCCTGATTAACTTCTGCAATGTAGTCAAATCTGAATAGCCTGTTTGGTTTCACTTTTCCAGGTGGTGTAATATCACGTCTTTTGCTGAATGTCTGGTATGTTACTCCTTCAATGCTATACAAAATTTCCTGCAATAGCTGATATTTTGGTTTTCGATTAAATATATACATGCTCGAAGCAGACATCCTCAGGATGTGTTAACAGCAGTAGATTAGCTTTCCCACATCTGAAGACCCGATAATTAAAGTATGTATGTTATTGGGAAGGAAAGAGTCGTTTTGTGTTCTCCTTACGGTTTCCAGCACCACCTCTGGAGTACCAGTCGCTTAATAGAAGACCCTTGTCGTAAGGTTGTTTCGTCCTCTCAGTCATGGCGGTAAATATTCGCTTACATTACAATGGAGTGCGTTTTACAGTGCAATAATATAACAAATGTATGGCCCCTAAACTTTTTAAGCTGTTAAATATAACTGGATATATAAACATGTGTAAATATCGTAGTTCTCTGTCCATATTTGGTAAAGTTGAATCACATTCTAGACCTCCGTCGACGCATAGCATATGTCGTAGAGTTGAGCTATGGTTTCTTCAGAAAGGCAGACAGTTTGGCGAGATGACTCTGGCAGATTGCTCCACAATGTCTCACAGAACTCGACAATGTGTGACTGTCACCTTAGTTGTCACTCCAACTTATTCTGTACTGCATATCTTGTATACATTAAACTCTAAAAAGCCTGCTTCTGTGGAGATGTGCGCATTCTGTCGTTCAGTGGTTTGACTACTCCAGGGAACTGTCCGAAAGGGACTACATGGTCATTCTGTGTCAGCGACAGAGAGTGATCATAACTCAGGGACAGGGCTGAAATGTGCATGGCCACATCGCATAGTCGACGCCATTCATCCGTGTGTAATATTACTTTGATGGTACCAGACAGTCAGTTTTCAAACACTGCCACTGGGCAAAACTCCCAGTGCGATCTCATACCGACACTGACGTGCTTACAGCAGGAGGTTTGATTTTATAACGTTATGTCCACGTCAGGTGGTTGCAAGCACTTACTATTAGCTGAGCTTGCTTTATGTTTCGTCTGCGATCCCACTGTCAAAACTTATACCGCCTTGAAGCAGGGAGTGTTGATATGCGTCTCGATGTCCTCACACTCTGACATTTCTCCCACAAGTAGGTGAATTGTTTATTGATCGCTGTAAATATATACAGCATTCGCAACCTTTACTCTCATTAATATTATCTTCAGAACTAAAGTTTCAGTTACCTATGTCTGTGGACCAGTGGTTGAAACATTGAGAATGGTGTTCTGGGCAGCATGCTGAAGTCTCGTCTGTAGCGATGGCGTCATGAACGTCACGCTGTGTGACTGATACGTGCCTTAGAGGCAGGGCCGGCGAGCCGTATGCGCCACTTGTAATCTCCCTCCCCCCTCCTTCCTAATTCCGTCTATTGCCCACATTAGTCTTTTATTAAGATTTGAGAGCAGCGAAGGTTACATTAAGCTTTCTAGTTCACTTAGCTTTTCATGTAGAGTTGGCTCCAGTTCCTCTTGTCTAGGGGTCTCATTCTTGAAGCTGAAAATGTCACATTTGTAGGTCCTCATAGATGCATTGATCTAAATAAATTAAATGACTCTTGTTGCAGAATTTTTATTTTTACGTAATACAGTTTCTTTCATTTTAGTATATCATACTGTCTTCTTTAGATTTTTCAGGTTAACAAACCTAAAATTACATTTTTCGCACAAAATTAAAAAAAAGTCCGCTCACATCAAAGGCACGGCTAGGACTCCCACACTGTGCGGAAATAACAATGTTCTAAAGGGTTTACAGTTTTTCTTAACAAATGAATATCTACTAGTTTCTGTTACATTAGTACTTAGGATTATTATTTAATAAATTAATCCAGTCATAGAAATAGTAACTAGTCCAGTATTGCGTAATTAATAATATAAATTATAAGTGTACCAATAGTTCTTAATTTAAAATGAGTCTACAAAACAATTTTAACTGCACATTCAGAATTAGTATGTATCAATTATAACATGCAGACTAAAACATTTAATGAGGTAACTCGTTTTCGAAAATTTTAGTTTGAAATATAATATACTGTGTATAAAATTATATGAAAGTCTTCAGAAAAGCAACTGAGATAATAATGACATATCCAAAATTCGAAAAATAATACTAGTATCGACCGCTATTGTTGAGGAAAAGTAATGCAAGAGGAGGATGTCCCGTTACACGCTGTATGTTTAAAACCTGCAAGCGAGTATGACGTATTTATTTACAATATTCGTCCCGGATGGTGCTGCTTCTGCTATGAATACCAGTACTAACGCGGCAATGGCATAAAAAATCCTAAATCAAAGTTATACAAACGTAGCTGTAATAATAATAGTTATTATTATTATTAATTTATAATAACAGTTAATTTATAATAATAATAATAATTATTATTATTATTATTATTATTATTCTTTACTTCCTCAGACGTTTTTAAGTCTGGTTACAAATGAAAAGTGACGCGGACCTTGATCAGGCGTCACTTCCTTTTAACTGTATGGTATGTGTTATATTGCATTTAGGAACTTTCGGGTAATTGAACATGTATCAATAATTACTGATTTCTGTAGTTGTATATATACGTTTGGATGTAGCTCTATTGCATTGATGTACTGGTGGATATTGTGTGGTATGACTCCTGTAGTTGATAGTATAATTGGTATGATGTCAACTTTATCCTGATGCCACATGTCTTTGACTTCCTCAGCCAGTTGGATGTATTTTTCAATTTTTTCTCCTGTTTTCTTTTGTATATTTGTTGTATTTGTTGTATTATTATTATTATTATTATTATTATTATTATTATTATTATTATTATTATTATTATTATAGGTAGATGACTACTTAATGCAATTACTTACCCGTCTTGTGTGGTGGGAGAACAGATAGGCATTTTTAAGATGGTAAACAATTCCAATATGTGCAGCATGTTCCGCTGGTGGACCCAATCACGTAATGCACCTTCTAGCCATCCTGCTGCATAGCCATTACTGGATGAACAACATCCCTCCTGTCTACCGACTTATGCTCCTTCGCCGTCGTGCCTAATCCAGTCTTGATGCAGAAAGCTGTGAGTACTTTTCTCTGAGAGATGTTTATAACAAAGAGACTTGTCAAATTCCTCTTCACTCAATAAAGGCGTCTCCTCAATTAAACACATGGGATACAGCCATACAGACAGGGACGAAATGACGGCATTACATGTTTTACATGAGCAGTTAAGGACTCTGACGTGACACGTGTGTGTAATGTCGTCAGATCGTTCAGAATTTTTTTTTTTCTGCTCATTAGTGATAACATCCTGCAAAGATACTCTAGACGATGTCAAGATTGTGTGCAAAACTATACATGACGTCACCACATCACAGCTTCTCTGCTGTGCAATTGACTGCTGAGAAAGGGTGCGCTCGGATCGGGCAGCTGGATGTTGAGGGTGGCGAGGGGGGGGGGGGGGGGAGCCTCAAATCCGAACACTAAGCAGCAGCCCGAACGAGCAGTGGGTTGCACCGACTTGTGAACTACAGTCGACTCTCGCTCCCATAGGAACGTGAACGTAGCAGTATGTGCAGATGTCTTCTATACGTATAACCTTCAGTCGAATAATGGGTGCTGGCAGTGCTTCATGCCGGACAGCATACGACAAGACGCGTGCAAGTTAAAAACTGCACAGCACTGGCTGCCGAGTAAGGTTGTGGTGTGGGAGGGTCTCCCTTTCCCCCTCCACAGCATTGGGATGTGGACAGGTGCTATTCCTGAAAGTAGCCTAGAGACAAGGAAGCGCTGACGCTGACGTCATTGAAATATAACAAGCAAAATTGTGTCTGCTGTTATGTGACTTAACACATAAAGAAAGAGCTGATCCTTATCACGGCACTTTACTGACAAGAATGCCTGGTGACCTACTGCTATGGGAGCTTTCAGGGACTGTTAGGGATTGTTTACAACCTGTTCAAACAACAAGTACAACATTTTTAGGTCATGAACTTCAAGCGTTATGAAGGCCCAATCCTTTCTTAGGAAAATATTCAGGTGAGCCATTCCTTCTCCTTGTCATCTTCTCTGCTGTTTCATTCATAGACACCATCTGATGTTATGTTCTAAGGAACGTATCATACAAAAAGCTTTGCTCGTGTTGAGGGAACACTGAAGTGAACTGTGTGAATAATGTCCATTCAGTTTGCGTTACCAGAACATTAATGGGAACTGGTCTTTCAGCTGGCCATTTTTTCTCAGTTTTGGGCAGTTTGCGGAAATTTTGAAGTGACTGCAAGATTAAAGCCCATTCAGATTCTTTCTCGGATCGCTATCGAAATACGATGTTCTAGTGGAACAGTACTGCACTACTTACTGACACCCAAACTATTTGCACTCTTCCCCTTTCTCTTGAGCTTTCTTGTCAATGTCATACAAGCATAAATGAAGGACATCAACAATTGGCACAAAGGACATCAATTACGAATAGAGAATAGGTTAGAAAATCGCAGACACAATTTATTTGAAACAGCTAATATACCTGTATGCTTGCACAAAGTAATTAGGAGAAATCTCGAGTGCAGTCATACAGCTGTCATTAATTTACGGTGGCAGCAAAGTCGATTTCTTGACTACCGACAGTAATGACACTGCCATAGAAGGCGTCCCTCGTCCTAGTTGACTGGTTGCTGTCGAGCACGCTGTCGCAAGTGTTGTCTGTTTATTAGGTGATTAAGTCAATTACTATTCAAATACACTATTGGCTATACATTGGCAGAGGGAGTAAATACGAGGAACAGCCGGGAATAACCACCCAGAAATGTGATTCTGACGTAAAGTGCTCTGTAGGAAAAGCAGATGGCAGGGTGACGTTAAGTAGAAACAATATGAAAGATCTTTGTCCATCCACAAAAGCAGTGGTTTACAAAACAATCGATCCGTAGGAAATAGCCATGAACTGTCTTCAGTCTGTAATAATATGTTACCACGGAAACAATCGTCTAAACTGTAAGGGGCGGTCGAAGAGTTTCTCACTCAGTGCACTGCTGCAGCATACATGCAACGTAGCGCAACACTCTGATGCAGGTATACAAGCACCGACATATAGCCAAGGGATTAATGAGGCATTCGTGTCTTTCTGACGAGCGTCCTGTATATTCAGAAACGGGAATTCTGGAGAGTCCAGAAATGCGTCCAAACAGATTCACCGTACTGTTATTCTCTTCTTGGGTGCTCAAGGAGAAACGCCTGTAGACATCCATTGGAGAATGAATAATGTGTACGGGGCAGCATGTGTGTCGGAAACCACCGCTGAGGAATGGTGCGCCAAGTTCCGTGGTGGTTGCGATTCCACACAAGACTGCGGTCGATCTGGGAGGCCAACTCTTTTCGTTACGACTTGTGGGAGACAGTTGGGCATCCGCACTATAGTCCTGATCTCTCCCGACGCTGTTGACACGCCGCCACTCCCTTAGAAAAGGTCCTTGAACGGTCGACTATTCCCGTCAAAATATGTTTCAAATGGCTCTGAGCACTATGGGACTCAACATCTATTGGTCATCAGTCCCCTAGTAGAACTACTTAAACCTAACTTACCTAAGGACATCACACAACACCCAGTCATCACGAGGCAGAGAAAATCCCCGATCCCGCCGGGAATCGAACCCGGGAACCTGGGCGCGGGAAGCGAGAACCCTACCGCACGACCACGAGCTGCGGACACCATTCCCGTCGGAAGAGGATATGCAGCAGGCAGTATCGGACTTCTTCACGCAGCAGGGCCCGGTGTTTCAGCAGACGGGTGCGTCGGTGCGATAAATGCCTCAGTGCTGACGGCGCTTTTGCCTGAGTGGCGTACCGATTCTGAACTCTTGTGTGCTTCTAATGGGAACTTCTTGATCGCCCTTTGTGCTAAAACTTCTCTACAGCTGCCGTTCATGACGACCACAACTATAAAATCGGTCACCATATTTTACCAGACTTCGCGTGGGTCTGACAATCAGGCGACATCCCGAAGTGCAATGGTATCGCATACAGATTCTAACAAGAAATAGATGTCCCAGTCCCACTAAAGGAACACTTGCATTTTAATAGTGTATAGCAAACGCCATTCCTATATCATGTCGTAACAAACATTTCCCACAAAGCAGTGTACGTTCCCAACTATCAGCAGTATAAATGAAAGGTAAGTCAGAGAGTCCGATGTCTCGGAAACAACGAAAACATCTTTTGTTCCATTTCAGAGAGAGGAAAGCGATTTTAGTTTTCGTGGTTGGATACTTTTAATTAAAATTAGTCGTAGCTAGTACACTCTGATACCATCTCCTATTCCAGTACAATTTATGGTCGATAAACCACTCTGGCTGCCACACCTCTTTTTTGTACTAAACTACTTGAGGGCAGGTTTTCCTGGATTTGTTTTTCGAATCACTAACATATTTACACACTAGTATGTGGGGCCCATGCACAACAAAAGACAGCGAAACACAGAAAACGTGAATGTGTAACAGTGACAAATGTAACAAACTTTGTTGCGATGCTCAAGAAAACACATAAAAAGATATATGCGTGGTCTGACAAGCTATTATTCAGTAACATAGAATTCATCTGGTATCTGCAGTGTGTCATGCAGTAAATTAGATATTAGTCCACTTGTTAGCAACGTAAAAGTCTTATGCTCCTAGGCTAATAAGCTCTTCACCACGAAGTATCTACATCTACATCTACATGGCCACTCAGCAAACAACTTTCGGAATAATTCTCTGTTAATCCACTCTCACTGCGTGGAAAATAACCAGCAGTTAAATCTTTCTGTGCGAGCTCCGATTTCCCTCAGTTTATTGTGTTGATCAGTTCTCTGTATTTAGGTAGCGTCAACAAAACATTTTTGGATTTTCAGAAAAAAGTTGCTGATTGAAATTCCGTGAGAAGATCCCGCCGCGACGAGAAACTCCTTTGTTTTAGCAGTGTCCGCCCCAAATCCTGATTCATGTCTGTGACACCTTTTGCCCTACTTCTCGATAGTACAAACGTGCTCCCCTTATTTGAATTGGCTCGACGTGCTCCGTTAATCCTATCTGGAAATGTTTCCACACCACGCAGTAGTACTCCAAAATAGGAAAGGCAAGAGAAGTGTATAAGCAGTCTCTTTAGTAGATCCGTTGCATCTTCTAGTTATTCTGGCAATAAAACGCTGTGTTTGGTTTGCCTTTTCTCGACAGCATTTTCTATGTTTTTTTTCCCAATTGCAGTTGTACATAATTTTAATTCCTAGGTATTTAGTTGAATTGCGGCCTTTAGATTTTTACTGATTTATCGTGCAACTAAAGTTTAACGGATTAAATTTAGCACTCATGTGGATATTCTCACAGTTTCCATTATTTAGGATGAATTCCCAGTTTTCGCTCCATACAATATCTAATCCAAATTGATTTGTAATTGGTTTTTTCTCTTCTAATGACTTTGTAACCGAACCCGGCAATTCCACGTATGACAATACCTCTATTTTACATGTCCGAATCGCGTGTAATAGAACCGTTTTTTAACATTACGCCACAGGGAAAGGAAAAGTTTGTAACTATGAACTTGACAATACTTAGGCGTGTGGCCCGTTAACATTGTTTAAACTAAAATTAATAATGCGCAGAATAACTTTTGCAGCTGTCCAGAAATGACAATAAGGCGTTGGCCACGCTACGGCTAGTGAACCCCGCTGGAGCCCCAACGTACGGCGCCGCACGGCGTGTACCGAGAGGTTCGGATCTGAGGTCTCCCGGTGGAACGTTTCCATTGAGACTGCACAACGTTGCACTGGTTTTACTAACACTAACAACAATCTGTAACAAAAATTTTGCCACTGTTACCCAACACAACACTATTACCAGCAACGCACGTACCTATGATTTAAACTTCTTTCCACACCGAGCTGTGGATAATGGGGCTCGGTTTTCAGGATTGGTACGCCACACAAGCCACTACACACACAACACGGTATGTGGCCCACCTGAATTCGGTCTTATCCGCACCCGTGTAGCAAACAGCTTGCTCCTGTGTAGCCTTACCATACGACAAACCCACTGAAAGAATGACTGTGTGTACGAAGGTCGTTTTGGTCGCGAGCTGTAAAGGAGCAATTTAGATACCTTCTCTCAGTTTACGTTCTCGAATGTGCCAAAAGTTAATTAACGTTAATGACTTTTGTGCCATAAAGTTAATATTCTGCTAAAGCACATTTAAGGGGAAGTAATCTCACAAAATTGAATTTTACAATGCCATACCATATATGACACAGAAAGATTGTTGTAACACCAAAATTAATTATTTCCGATCATTCGACCGTACAGAATTAGACAAGACTTACATTCAACAAAGATGGGCAGTGAACTAGGACTCGATTTATGACTTTGTGACAATGATCCTAACAAATACATTTCATGAAACTATATTAAAACTTTGGCAATGTATGACGTTGACTGTAACATCGTGATATACTGCTAAATACGGTTAATACAAAAATGTCTTGCCTTGGTGGCTGCAGTGGTATCGGTGTTGAAGTCGTTGCTTGCTGACTGGAAATTTTGACAGACTCTTCACGTCTCCAGTGTAGGAATTAATTTATAACTACCATGCACATGCGGTAGCCACGTTAACTTGCTGCATCATTGGCTCCATATTCCATCATATAATACCAGTTGCTGTCCAGCACCAAATAAACTGGAGACAACTGCAGGACCTGCGGGCCAGTGCCACACTAAACGTCAATCTCTGCCGCACCGAATGCCTGCTGTCTGAGCCGCACGTCGCCAGACGCGGCACTGCGGGCGCGCCTGCAGCCGCCTCTGGTTCTCCGTCCTCTTCCCTCCCTCGCGCTGCTCGCACCAACTTCAGTCAAAAGACTGGCTGTCGAGAAAACGTAGTGGATCCCCTGCCTTCATGATTTCACTTTGTTTAAATGAATTACATGTTATAATACCCTTAGAATCTTACAGTCAGAGCGTTTATAAGTTACATTAATTTCCATTAGTTTTTAATGTTTTCACAAAATACACTCTCCTTCCAACGAACATTTATTGCAGAAATAATACTTCTACATCTAGATAAAGTTATAGATGTTTCCTCAACAGTGACCTTTAATATTACATTCATGATTTTACTGAGTTGATTTTCATTCTATACTGTTTTCATAAAAATGTGATTGTAGCGTCTCATATGTCCCACATTTTGTTGAATCACCCTAAAAGGATGAACTCGTTACATACTGCAAAAAGATTATGCCTTTTTCATTTGGATACCACATATTGAGAAACAAAGTTCACCGTACATTAACATGTACAGAAAATACCTGTTCTACAACACTTTTTCAGTTTCAGTTTGAAATTCGTTACCTGTATAGTATACATTTATCACAATATGAACTGTTTATTATTTACTTTCAGAAACGTCTATTGCCGAATTGGCCACTGACTGAACACTTGTTAGTAGTTTACTCTTCTGCACCTACTACTAAACACTAATAAGTCTACAAACTACATCATACACGTGTAAAATTTACTGAAATAGAGCAGTAAACAGGGTAGGGCGTCATAGAGGGCAGTGCGCCATACAGCATCTCTTGTTGACTTCATTTTCATTTCTTTCATTATGTTCATGGAGAACTAAGTGAGTTTTTGCTTCACCCCCATGGCTCCCACTTTATCAGTCCATCGCGAGTCCTTTTTCACAACTTACAACTTAGTATTTTACTTCCTTTCCAAGGTTCCATCATAGAAGCTTTGTCCTTTCTACAATATCTTTATATAACATGTGGTTTCCCTGAAACTTGGAAAATTACTTTTTACATTGTTCACTGCTGTTAACACATATGAACTTGTACATAATTCTGCAATACTTTAATTAATTACATATTGATTTCGTAGTTTGTCTCCTTCTTTCTTTCCAGACTATATGATACATCTGACCTTTATCATTTTCAACCATAATATCATAACTCTTTTTTGATATTAGATGTTGTATGTAATAACCATTGATGTATGGTATTTTTACTATCCTGTATGGTTCATTAGACACAAATTTAAATTCATTTATCTCAAGATTAATTTCGCTAGATTTCGCGTAAGCTTTCACGAGAACCAAATCGGCTACTTTAAATTTTCAAGCTTTAAGTTTTCGTCATGGCAACAAATCATCTCTGAGATTGCTTTTCCGTCTTTTTCCTAAGTAATTATTTCTTGTCGTCCATTGTCAACTCTTTACAAGAGGGAAACTAATAATTTTCTTACAAAACTTATTTTTCCTCCTGTTTCAAAATTTCCTGAGGAGTGAATCTTATACTTTCACAGTTTAATCAATTCATTACCTGCTCAGATTCCGTTACGTACTTTCCCCGTGCTCGGCGGTTTCTGTGGTAGTATGTTTGACGTAATCACTCAATTTCTCGCATATTTATCTCTGCCGGATTACTTCACAGATTGTATGTGGTTATATGCAAAAGCTTTACTTCATTCCTCTTTGGTTTATCTAGATTCGGAAAATAGTAGAAAACAGCCTTTTGTATACAACTCTTGCTGTTCCCTTCGTCAATGGATACAGTTCTATAGATTTCCACCATCACCAAAACATGCGAAAAATTACCAGTGGTTTTCGGTAACGGTCCGAAAATATTCATTGCGACTATATTCAACACTTCATTGGGTTCAATAGTCTGCATAAGACCTCTGCCTGCGACATTTCTCCCTTTTGCTCTTTGGCATATATCACACCATTTTATTGTGACACTCTCCTTACGAGATTATTGAAAGTGATGCATTCTAACAATTTTTCTGCCTACTTTTTGGCTCCGGAATGACCGTGAGCCAAATGAAAGTAATCTATCGCTTCCTCTACAAGCTGCTCAGGCCAACATACTAGCCATACTCTTGGGATGGCTGCTCTGCAAATACAGTACTCCCTTATATATTCCGTGTCAAGCCCTAATATTAGTGGCATCGGTATCGTCAAATTTGACCTTTACTGATTTCAATGCCTTATCGACACTTTCATAGTGCTTCAAATTTTTGCGAGCAGCTCTTATTACATTTTTACCTTATACATAATTGAAGTTGCAAATCTTGAATGTAGCATCATTCTCTTCAGCTTGTTTGGTACCTCTGCATTTTTGGGTAACTGAGATGTTGCATCAAGGCATATACTTTTCAGCGCGTCTTACGTATTTATCCTGTACGTCGTATCGTCCAACGCTGTGTGCCAAGAGCCAGCAGTTAACCAACAATGGTCATATACTGATCTTGTGAAATTTTTTAAGAAGTTCAGCACGACCTGCCTCTGTTTTTACACTCTTAGTTAATGTCCCAACATCAAGAACTACATGCACACTACCATCCTTCTTACCTACCTGAACCAAAGGGTTATTATATGGGCTATTGCTACGAGCTGTCATTCCCGACTCAAGTATTCTAACGATATCCTTCTGACCTTCCGATTTTTTGGGTACTGGAATGGCATAAGGTGGTTTGACAAAATGTTTATGTGCAATTACGTTTTAATGATGTTCATAACCTTTTACTTTACCTGGTGTATTAGAAAATACGATTTCATTCGCCATCAATAAACGAGATAACTGGCTGGTCAAGCTGTCAGCGGGCCTTTGCTGAGGTCACAGGAATACTGCCATCAGGTGGGGTGGGGAGTTCGGTGCTTCATCTGCACATCAGGTCGCGGTAATAATGGGCTTAACAAACAAGTTTCTGGGAAGGGCATCCGCAGTTCAGAGACACACCACATCATTCTGTTAGCAGTGTGTCGGAAGTATGCGTATGACACGGGATTTTAAGTTTTAGTTACACCGGTTTTATACAGCGGGTGTCTGCGAAAGCCTGTACTATATTATAGTGGACACTATCTGGCCTGGCTCATTAAGCCTCCATGCTGTCTATATTAGGACAAGCACCTTCTGGGGAGTACTCACTTTTATAATGACAACCTACCAGTGTGATGTGACCCTTAACACGGCTAACTTCTTTAAGGTTGGGACTCCGTAACTGTTCATGTACATTATGATAAGATAAAAATTATAAACCTGAAGCTGCATCTATTCCAACGTTAAACCGGTACTTGAGAATAAAACACCTTGATTCAGATATAAGCCTTTTGACAAAACTTCAGCATTCTTAACTTTTTAAATTGTTATAATTACAGTACTTTGTGTGTTATTTTTAGAGTTGAGTGTTTTTAGTTGTTGTCCATAATATGCCCAGTATATTTGACTGTTCACCACAGTGGGGTCATATATTGGTTGAAAAGAGTCGAGACAATAATGTCAGTGGTAACGCAAGTCAGATTTGGCACTGCGAGAGGGCTGCATCTGAAACAGCACGTAGGGTACTCGGTTTCCTACCTTCACCGGAACTGTGCAGATCTTGACAGGCCACGGTACTTGTCTGATGCATTTGCACCGAACAGGGCAGAGGTCAAGTCCAGCCTGTGAGCAGAAATAGGCATCTCAGGTCACGTCGAGTTCGCATGCCCGGGAAGAAGTCGTCTTCGAGGAGAGGTGAATCATAACAATGCAAGACATATACGAAGGTTTGCGTGATGTAGGAGAGTTTAAGAGGTTAAGTGATTTAACAGAGATTACTTCAGCCCAAGCCCAGCAGATATACCAGGGAGAAGCGCTGCGGCATGGCGAAAGTGGGGGAGAGAAAAGCCAGGTGTGTGCTGTGAGGAGGAAGCGACATTGTCCCACGTAATACGCCACGGGCGACCTGGCCAGCCTCTGGTTCGAGCCTGTCTTCTTTTGGTCTAGATTTAATAGCGTCTGTGACTAGGAAGGTTACAGAGGGAAGAAAATGGTGGAGGTGAAAATCTCGCTCACCTAGCGAAATCAATGGATATGCTGTAGTCAACGGACAAGTAATGAAATAAATTTATTCCGAGTTAGTTTTTAATGGTGAATATTGTAAATAATGAAAACCTATAGTATACTAATTGTCCCAGTCGAGTTAAAATCTTTTGTAATTAGATAAGAGAAAGTGACGTTTGGGTTAGGCCTTAGAACCCTGCACACTTGACGCGTAGTCGTATGTGTGGATACTTGTTTTGCTGATAATTACCCTGTTTCCTAGTTCAAGCATCGTTTGTGCCTTTTCTGTACCATTTTTCAGGATCGAACAAACTCGTCTCAGGCGCTAGATGTATGTGGCCACTGACATCGTGCGTGGCGTTGAGAATGGTCCTCCTGAACCCATCGATTCCATATTAGAATTCCTTTCGTGAGATCCTGAGCGCGTTTACTGTGGAATCACCTGGAGTCTGCAAATGAGAGCGTGCTGAGGGAATGAAATGTCGATTTCTGCCGTGTTGGAAGTCCTGACTGTGGTCGCATGACAGGCGCTAATTCAAACAGCAGACATGACGTCTTTGCAAAATTGATTCAAAAACACGTAATATTTTTCTGCGTTCGCCATCCTTTATTATATCTTATTTTGATTACACGTTTCGGCTAAGTGCCATAATCGGAAACGTCATGAGGTAAGAATTAAATACGTGGGATACAGACTTCTTTGCACATATTACTAAATATTTTTCACAGGAATGCAAGTTATTTCAGTAAACCACAAAATGAAAAGTGCCCACAATAAATAGATTACAAATATAGAATTGCACGTGTGTAATACGCGCAAAATACCTTAAAACATCAATAGGAGTACAGTGCAGATTGTCAAACAGTGCGTGTCTGTTGCAGGTGTGGGTGTGTACCGGCGGCGGCTCGGTCACTGGTGAGACGTCAAACTGATCGACTGCCATCAGGTGGCACTCAAGACAAAGTAGTGGCACACACTGTATGACTGGTTATTGGTAGGGTGGGTGAAATTTTTCCATTATTTTTATGTATTAGGTAATCATTAAAACTACACATCCATCTGTATCGATACATGTGCAATGTGTATGGCTCTCAAGAGATTTTAACAAAATTTATATAACGTAAGATATGTACTACATATGAAAACTTATAGTACACTATTGCAGCACCAAATGCAAAGCTGCAGACTGAAATGAGAGGAATTGTGGAGACGAAAAACAGCAGAAAACAGTCTACAACGGAATATAATGAAAACAAGGCAAAACATGTAGGTAAAGGACTCGGAGGCAACCAGTGGCCGATCCATGTGGAGCCATTAAAGGTAGGGTGGAGGTGTGCGGGGCTACTTTGCAAAGCAGTTAAAAAAGATATCAAAAATCAATTTTTACTAAAATCCACCTGTTCGTTTATCTCTCGTTGTGAATACCTTTTTCTATGAGAACATACGCCAAGTTCTTCGAAAAAGGTTAAGTGCATGGCCTTTAGGCACTTTATGTATGATTTAAAGGCTTCCTGCAATAAGGTGGAGATTGCGTTTCTCGGAAATTAAATCGTTTCCTAAAGCACACCCTACTGTATATTTACCCTAGTTACTGTGAGAACTTTGTAATTTATTGAAATAACGTGCGCCCCAAGGACAATTATCTTGCTGCGAAAATTATTTCTTAATATGTACAAAGAATTCTATATCTCACATTTTTACTTTTTGCTTCATGACAGCTTCCACGACATCAGTGACGAGAAAAAATAAGCAATAATAAGAGGAGCCAAGAAAGAAAAATATTGTGTGTTTATAGACACTAATGAGGTGACAATAAGGCAACGTCTGTTGTTAGGTCTGTGGACTACGGTCTTTCAGTCGATTTTGTTACACTGCTACCATTGGAATCTCAAGAACTGGTCGCTCACGGCTTTCGGTACGCCCTCGCGATCGCCCATATAGTAGTAACAAGTAAACGGACCTGAGTGGGGCGTGGCCAGAAGGCGGCACGGCAGGGAGGGCCTCCCGTCTCTCACCGAAACTCAAGACGACGGCCGGCAGTCCTATAGGTTGTGTCAACAGCTACTTGACTCCAATGCATTCTCTCTATCTGGAGCCTCCAGCGATAAGATAAGCCGCTATCTGAAGAGCCCTTGTAGTGTGACAAGATAGTGACACTTCGCTGTATGTCCTGTCTAAACGACTACTGACGAGATCACTTAATTGTAAATCATTGTATGCTGAAATAATTTGATGTGCCTTCAAATACTTTCGTTTGTGTGTTACGCTATATGTGAAACACGTACTTTTAAACCGGCTTTTTACATTTTATAAGTGGTTAGCACACTGGATTTGCATTCGTGAGGACGACGGTTCGAACCCGCGTTGGGTCATCATGACTTAGAACTTGCGTGACTTCCCTAAATCGCTTCAGGCAAATTCCAGGATGGTTCGTTTGTAGAGCTCCCTGGACGGTTTCCTTCCCCACCTTTCCCTAATCCGAGATTGTCCTTAGTCCCTAATGGCCCAGTTGGGGACGGGACGTCGGACAGTAATCCCCTCTGCCCAGTCTCCTTCCTTTCACCTCTCACTCGTGTGGAGCAGAGCCCGCCCCCACAGCCGGCGGTCCTGGCGACGACCCGCCGCTCACAGCTGCCCACCTCTCACTGCCCTGAGTCAGATAAGGGTACAAACTGTGGAAACTGAAACACTTCGGAGAATACAGTGTGTGGTGTCGCTGTTACTCGCTTATTTCTCAGTCTCTGTCAGGAAGAGCAGCACGAAATTTACGTGCGATATGTAGTGGATGTTCAGTGGGGACGGTAAGTAGTTTAGGAGGTGGTACTGTCTACTGTTTCGAATATAAGTTTCATGTAATGTTTACCCAAATTTTAAGATGTCAGAGACGCAGCTGTCAGAATGAAACCCAACCCAATACTCTTCAGAAAAAGCCAGGTGATTAAAGTCACTGTTGATATTCTTCAATGCGATTTAGAATTCTCCCAACAAGAGGATGTGTACAGCTCTTTTGAGATACTCTTGGCGCTCTTGCCAGTGCTTTCATAAAGCAGACGATCACCTCGTGTTGCGTCACCACTCTTTAGACTTCGCCTTTCAACACCCCTATAGCCAAAAAACGTAAATGAGTGCGATCTGGGAACCTTGGTGACCGACGAAAGTGGCAATTTCTGCCGATCCATTCTCCAGGTAATGCAATGCTTAGATGGTGTCTCGCCAGACGACTAGAGTGTGCAGAACCGCCGACGTGCTGGCAGAACACACCCGTCCTCGCAGCCAAAGCAACCTCTTCCAGTACCGCTGGAAGCCGGTTTTCCTAGTAGTCCAGATAATGGGGCACCTGTGTGCTGACACGACAGGCCCAGTCAGCTGGTTGTCTGTCACAGCACACCATGCATTTTCAGAAAACCACACTTGAAAATATTTCTCCACAAAGCCATGACGGTTTTCGTCGGACCACCAATGTGAGCTACGGGCAACACTGATACCGTCATGAGTCGAGTTGGCTTCACGTTATTAATGGGATTTCTCGCTGATTTGCAATTAACCATCGACAAAAGTCCAATCTGTCACCATCGCTTTCTTCTCGAAAATGCCTGATCTGCTCTAAATGGTAAGGACACAGTCCGAATATACAGGGTGTTTCAAAAATGACCGGTATATTTGAAATGGCAATAAAAACTAAACTAGCAGAGATAGAAATACACCGTTTGTTGCAATATGCTTGGGACAACAGTACATTTTCAGGTAGACAAACTTTCGAAATTACAGTAGTTACAATTTTCAACAACAGATGGCGCTGCGGTCTGGGAAACTCTATAGTACGATATTTTCCACATATCCACCATGCGTAGCAATAATATGGCGTAGTCTCTGAATGAAATTACCCGAAACCTTTGACAACGTGTCTGGCGGAATGGCTTCACATGCAGATGAGATGTACTGCTTCAGCTGTTCAATTGTTTCTGGATTCTGGCGGTACACCTGGTCTTTCAAGTCCCCACAGAAAGAAGTCACAGGGGTTCATGTCTGGCGAATAGGGAGGCCAATCCACGCCGCCTCCTGTATGTTTCGGATAGCCCAAAGCAATCACACGATCATCGAAATATTCATTCAGGAAATTAAAGACGTCGGCCGTGCGATGTGGCCGGGCACCATCGTGCATAAACCACGAGGTGTTCGCAGTGTCGTCTAAGGCAGTTTGTACCGCCACAAATTCACGAAGAATGTCCAGATAGCGTGATGCAGTAATCGTTTCGGATCTGAAAAATGGGCCAATGATTCCTTTGGAAGACATGGCGGCCCAGACCAGTACTTTTTGAGGATGCAGGGACGATGGGACTGCAACATGGGGCTTTTCGGTTCCCCATATGCGCCAGTTCTGTTTATTGACGAAGCCGTCCAGGTAAAAATAAGCTTCGTCAGTAAACCAAATGCTGCCCACATGCATATCGCCGTCATCAATCCTGTGCACCATATCGTTAGCGAATGTCTCTCGTGCAGCAATGGTAGCGGCGCTGAGGGGTTGCCGCGTTTGAATTTTGTATGGATAGAGGTGTAAACTCTGGCGCATGAGACGATACGTGGACGTTGGCGTCATTTGGACCGCAGCTGCAACACGGCGAACGGAAACCCGAGGCCGCTGTCGGATCACCTGCTGCACTAGCTGCGCGTTGCCCTCTGTGGTTGCCGTATGCGGTCGCCCTACCTTTCCAGCACGTTCATCCGTCATGTTCCCAGTCCGTTGAAATTTTTCAAACAGATCCTTTATTGTATCGCTTTTCGGTCCTTTGGTTACATTAAACCTCCGTTGAAAACTTCGTCTTGTTGCAACAACACTGTGTTCTAGGCGGTGGAATTCCAACACCAGAAAAATCCTCTGTTCTAAGGAATAAACCATGTTGTCTACAGCACACTTGCACGTTGTGAACAGCACACGCTTACAGCAGAAAGACGACGTACAGAATGGCGCACCCACAGACTGCGTTGTCGTCTATATCTTTCACATCACTTGCAGCGCCATCTGTTGTTGAAAATTGTAACTACTGTAATTTCGAAAGTTTGTCCGCCTGAAAATGTACTGTTGTCCCAAGCATATTGCAACAAACGGTGTATTTGTATCGCTGCTCGTTTAGTTTTTATTGCCGTTTCAAATATACCGGTCATTTTTGAAACACCCTGTACATGAAGTCCACTGTACTCTTGTATGCGGAACACAAATACGTGCATAACATTCGCGTGTGGTAATTGAAGGATTAACCACGTAAGGCCTTCCCCGTCACAAACGCCCTGCTCAGGTGAGGTGTGACTGCTGGTTACTCCACCAGTCTCACACAGTTCACTGAAAACAGGAGTGAACCATCTTGAATCTGTCAGTCTGTGGTTAGGAAATCCTCTAGCATACAGGGTGATTATAATTGAAGTTAAACTTTCAAACCGTTACAGAAGTTACACCGCTGGTCAGAATGACGTCAAACTTCAATGGAATATTATCGGAGAAGGGGGAAACGTATGGCTGAAGAAGAAATAGTTACATAATGTAGCAACAGATGGCGTTGTAAGCATCGTAATTTAATAGTGGTCGACTACAAATGACAAATGAATCATACAACAATGCCTTGATCTTGAACAAACTGTACCACTCAGTGTGCATGGGTGTACAGGTACGACACTGTTATTTACATAAGGCAATGCGCCACAGCAAGGTCGTATCACATCGGATGGGAAAAATCGGTTTTTAATTGTCCCGAGGCCAAAAACAGCACAAAAAGCATCAATCACATCGGTTTCTAATTGTACTGAGGCCAAAAACCGCATAAAAAGCATCAGTCAAATTCAAATCGGATTATTAACTTCCGTGTGACTGGCGCAAAACATGTTCAATACGCTGTCCATCTTTGTCTGAAACAAGTTGAAATCGAGAAACTGCATGTTCCACAACCGATCGAAGTGTTTCCTGGGTCACGTTCAGACTGTGTTGCGCAATGCGTGCCTTCAATACTGCTAAGTTTGCAATCGGAACACAGAACACAACATCTTACAAATAGCCCCACAGCCAGAAGTCACACGGATTATGATCAGATGGTCGGGACGGCCAGGCTCTGGGGAAATGGCGGCTGATAATTGTAGCGTTTCCGAAATGGCATTTCAGCAGCTGCTTAACTGGATTTCCAATGGGCGTAGGTGCGCCATCTTGCATAAAAATGATCCCATCCACACATCCATGCTGTTGGAGAGCTGGAATGACGTGGTTGTGTAAAAGACACTCACAGCGCTTACCAGTGACGGTAGAGGTAACAGGACCGGAAGCAGCGGTCTCTTCGAAAAATATACAACCCTATGATAAAACATGCCGTAAACCCGCACCACACAGCGACGTTTTCAGGATGACGTGGTACTGGCTGATTTGCTTGTCGATATTCCGTTGCCCATATTCGACAATTCTGTGTATCGACATATCCTGTCAGATGGAAGTGGGCTTTGTCTGACCACAAAATCTTCCAGGCCAAACATTGTCGAGATCCATGTGAGCAAGAAATTCTAAAGCAGAGGTCTCTCTTGCTGGCAGCTCAACAGACAGTAACTCTTGCACATGCGTAATTTTGAATGGACGGTGCACCGTGCACCGTGCTCACGGGTATGTCCAATGTTCGGGCAATTCTCCTTACACCACGCGTTTGCACACCACCACCCGTCTCCTCCTGCATTGCTGTGGCCAATGCTTCCACTGACGTCGAATCCATTCGTTTCGTCGGTCTACCAAGTTGCACACCAAGAGAACCCGTCTTTTCGCATTTCCGAACCATTTTCTCCAGAACCACGGCATTCGTCGGACCAACGCCTTTTCTCAAACCCTTCAGTGTCCGGAACTTCTGCAGAGCGACGTGTGCACCGTCACCATCCTTGTGGCACAGCTTTACAAGCAGAGCGCGACGGTTCATTGAGACAGTCATGGCGAACGTCGCAGACGCGAAAGGAGGAAGGCCATGTACCCGGCGTGTTTATACCAACTTCAATCGGTCGCTGCGCATGACAGGTGTTTTAATTTACGTATCCTGACACATACAGCGCCATCTATTGATCAATTTTCACAATATTTTTTTTCTTCTGCCATACGTTTTTCCCCTTTTCCGATAATATTCCTTTGCAATTTGACGTAATTCTGATCAGTGCTGTTATTTCTACAGCGTTTTGAAAGTTTAACTTTAATTATAATCACCCAGTATTATCTACAAGCAGCATTTCCATTAAATAACCCATACACAAACAGCATATCGCCGTACTCAGCATTTGTCAGTATGCAGTGCGTGCTCACACGATATGGTAGTATAGGTCAACAAATCACAATCGTAGCTGAAAAGTTCAGTTATGCAAAGCCCAGCACAACTTCACAAACTGAAATGCTAAATAAACCCCTAGCAAATTGAGTACGAGTATCTGAAGTGAAAACTGACGTGTATAACCATGTTTCTTTCTGTAACCAATACAAAGTGTGCGTGTGTTATACGAAATGTTCTGTTTCAAATAGTTTACACTACCACCGCCTACACTAGTTAGTGTTCCTGTCGAGGTGCTCTGTACACCCGTACAGTGGAAGACAATAAACTGTGTTGCGCTGACAATACTAAGATTTAATGATGTTACAAACTTTCGCAAGACGTTTATTGACTTTATTAAGAGCTGAGAAGTGATGATACATCCCTAAAGCCATACATCAACAAATTTTATGCTGAAAGAAAATTATTAAAAAAGTTACGCATATACAGCAGCCTATAAAATGGTCAAAGAGAATCTGTGCTGGGCCGAAGTGGCCGTGCGGTTAAAGGCGCTGCAGTCTGGAACCGCAAGACCGCTACGGTCGCAGGTTCGAATCCTGCCTCGGGCATGGATGTTTGTGATGTCCTTAGGTTAGTTAGGTTTAACTAGTTCTAAGTTCTAGGGGACTAATAACCTCAGCAGTTGAGTCCCATAGTGCTCAGAGCCAATCTGTGCTGTTTGGTAAAAAAGCGTTCTCAAAGGGAAAAGACAACCATTAATGCTACATATACATAATATTAAACGCAATCATTCTTCATTCTACCAACGATGTAATATCTAGGCAACATATCGGGTGTACACTACTTTTACACTGCATCCTACCAAGAAACCTACCGTGACCTAGATTCTGGAGGAAGTTATCGTTCTGAGCACGCTCGTAACAAGAAATGTCAAATCCAGGCAACTCTAGATCCAACGTTACCCCCTCTGGCCGCCCCACGGCGTGCTGGAGGTCCACTGGATTCCACCTTTGGCGTCGCGTGTCCACAGTGGACACCGCCTTGTGTACATCTCAGTGTCATCCGTCCTACAGCCGTGGTCTGCACTTATGGATACACTATAAGTGCCATGTAAACGGCACATTTCTCCACATTTACTGAAACGGCCAAATGCGTTTGGTTCCGAAAGGTAACAACAGAGCTATGGCCTATATCAATCTGCTTCTAATCGTTGTATGCAGTCTTGTTATGAAATTGCAGAACTGACATTAATACTGAGTGGTAAAGTTGTTTTGCCGCGATTTTATTTTTTTGGTGGAATGTCCCTGTAAAACTATATATATATATATATATATATATATATATATATATATATATATATATATATATATACTCCTGGAAATGGAAAAAACAACACATTGACACCAGTGTGTCAGACCGACCATACTTGCTCCGGACACTGCGAGAGGGCTGTACAAGCAACGATCACACGCACGGCACAGCGGACACACCAGGAACCGCGGTGTTGGCCGTCGAATGGCGCTAGCTGCGCAGCATTTGTGCACCGCCGCCGTCAGTGTCAGCCAGTTTGCCGTGGCATACGGAGCTCCATCGCAGTCTTTAACACTGGTAGCATGCCGCGACAGCGTGGAAGTGAACCGTATGTGCAGTTGACGGACTTTGAGCGAGGGCGTATAGTGGGCATGCGGGAGGCCGGGTAGACGTACCGCCGAATTGCTCAACACGTGGGGCGTAAGGTCTCCACAGTACATCGATGTTGTCGCCAGTGGTCGGCGGAAGGTGCACGTGCCCGTCGACCTGGGACCGGACCGCAGCGACGCACGGATGCACGCCAAGACCGTAGGATCCTACGCAGTGCCGTAGGGGACCGCACCGCCACTTCCCAGCAAATTAGGGACACTGTTGCTCCTGGGGTATCGGCGAGGCCCATTCGCAACCGTCTCCATGAAGCTGGGCTACGGTCCCGCACACCGTTAGGCCGTCTTCCGCTCACGCCCCAACATCGTGCAGCCCGCCTCCAGTGGTGTCGCGACAGGCGTGAATGGAGGGACGAATGGAGACGTGTCGTCTTCAGCGATGAGAGTCGCTTCTGCCTTGGTGCCAATGATGGTCGTATGCGTGTTTGGCGCCGTGCAGGTGAGCGCCACAATCAGGAGTGCATACGACCGAGGCACACAGGGCCAACACCCGGCATCATGGTGTGGGGAGCGATCTCCTACACTGGCCGTACACCACTGGTGATCGTCGAGGGGACACTGAATAGTGCACGGTACATCCAAACCATCATCGAACCCATCGTTCTACCATTCCTAGACCGGCAAGGGAACTTGCTGTTCCAACAGGACAATGCACGTCCGCATGTATCCCGTGCCACCCAACGTGCTCTAGAAGGTGTAAGTCAACTACCCTTGCCAGCAAGATCTCCGGATCTGTCCCCCATTGAGCATGTTTGGGACTGGATAAAGCGTCGTCTCACGCGGTCTGCACGTCCAGCACGAACGCTGGTCCAACTGAGGCGCCAGGTGGAAATGGCATGGCAAGCCGTTCCACAGGACTAAATCCAGCATCTCTACGATCGTCTCCATGGGAGAATAGCAGCCTGCATTGCTGCGAAAGGTGGATATACACTGTACTAGTGCCGACATTGTGCATGCTCTGTTGCCTGTGTCTATGTGCCTGTGGTTCTGTCTGTGTGATCATGTGATGTATCTGACCCCAGGAATGTGTCAATAAAGTTTCGCCTTCCTGGGACAATGAATTCACGGTGTTCTTATTTCAATTTCCAGGAGTGTATATATAAAGTTTTTCAGGGATATATATAATTCTTATACATACGGCAGTACTGGGGACTATGCACTGAAAATTGAATTGTTTGGCTCGAGCCCCCACGTGCTATGGCACGAAAAAATATATATATTTGTTATAGTCAGCTGAATTGAGCGGTCCAGAGGTGTGGCTGGTTTCAATATTTGGCAACGTTTTTAGTCATAGGGTGCCAGCTCACACCTGTCGTAAACTCAATTTCCAAGCTGAAATACAAATGTAAAAGAACAATGCAGGCAAGTATTACGGTGAAGCCGGCCGGAGTGGCCGAGCAGTTCTAGGCGCTTCCGTCTGGAACCGCGCGACCGCTACGGTCGCAGGTTCGAATGCTGCCTCGGTATGGATGTGTGTGATGTCCTTAGGTTAGTTAGGTTTAAGTACTAAGTTCTAGGGGACTGATGACCTTAGATGTTAAGTCCCATAGTGCTCAGAGCCATCTGAACCATTTTTATTAGGGTGAAATTTAGAAAAAAGTCACCCACGTTAATTTATAATTTGAACACGTAGTTCATTTTTTCTATTTTTCAAATTATAGTCTTCAGTATATTAAATGAACATATGAAATGCAGTCTGAGGGGCTTTTACGTAAGGGCGGCCGATAATAACTGATGCTACAACACTTCACTATAAAGTTCATATGTCGTGATCTCGGCACTCGACAGTCTGTTCACAGTTCACATAATACACAGTTGTCTGCTGTCCTAAACCTCTATACTGCGCTCAACTTCATCGTTTTCGAACGTTACTACATACATACTTGTCCCCAGTCGTGGCTACCAAGCCAATACTGCCGCCAGATGGGCACCACGTTCGGCTCTTAGCGTAGCTGAAACTCAACTCCCTTGTGATCAAAGATGGCCGCCCTATGCACCCTCGAAATGACTGTCTAACTCACAATGTTTGACAAAAAGAATTACGAATATTCTAAAACTAAACACAAAACCACATATGATACGTTCAAAAATATGGAAAATTTCCGGGCAGTAACAATTGAAGGTCCAACTTTCTGTATCTGCCACCGTTTTTGCGCAAATAATGTTCTTCTGGCGTGATATTACTGTTCCCAGATTTTTGATACTAAACATAAAAAAAAATAAAACTACATACTTAATTACTCATCTACATTTTTAAACTGTATAATGCTGCCGCCAGTTTCGTCTCTTCAAATTTATTTTTTACCAAAAACACAGTTTCTCTCAGTGGGATCCCATATTCCGAGCTCTCATTCAAAAATGGTACATATTCAGCTAAATCGGCTATGGTTGCTCGATGTAGCTCTACTAGCTGCATCCGTAAACACGTTGTTGATAGTAAGTGGCCAAAGCGTTGCCGGAATATTCGCTTTCGAACTTTCATAAATTTATAATTTTTGAGACGACAGTAACTTTCAAGCTATCATATTTTTTTGTAGCGCGCCTAGATAACTTAGTTTTATACATGTTTCTGTACGTGAGTGTCAACTCGCACCTCAGTATCACTCTTAGTTTTGTTTTTATCAAATTTTTTTCTGGCGTATAAGTTTCTCCAAGCGCGTGAACAGGGCCATATGGGTAGACGCCAGCCGCTCGCCACGCCCCCACAGCAGCCGCCAGCCACGTGCTCTGCGGCGGGAAAACCGCGGTTTTCCCGCCGCTCTAGATTACTGCCACAGTTTGTACGCTCACACATGTCACGGCCTTCTCTAATGAAGAACTGGTGTCCATTCCCTGAATGTCCGTCATAACAACTCTGTTACACAATCACGAAACAGCAATACTTACAAAGCATTATTAGGTCTAAGGAAACTAATTATTGCACTGTTGACATAATATTAAGCAGATACTGGGATTCCAGATTCGATACTGAAGACATAAATGGAATAAGATGTGCATAATTTTTCAGGTTTGATTTCGTTCGGTATCATGTAAGTTCACACGATCTTATACTTACGTGCAATTCTGAAGTGTAGAACATTGGCTTCAGTGTCGCAAGTTTTATTACCGTAACCTATCACGGTTATGTTCGTGCTAGTGGCTTACCTGTCTGTCTTCAGGGATAACCAGTATCGTTCACAGGCCACACAACATCAGTGTTGGCGTTGCTAAGTCACAATGATCGTTGCTGAGTCACAATGATCGTAGGCGCCGTTGTTCCGCCCGCCTTTGTTGGAGGGTGTTTACCAGGAACCAGTTTCCCTTAGCTGATGTGAGGTCCTAGTTAGCAACACGGAGTTTCCTACATCGTGTATTACTTTGCTGACATCCGACGTCGTGCATATTCGAGGTGTTCGGCTTGGTCCCACCTGACTGGAATCGTATTGTTTAAATCGAAGGGGCAGGGGGCAGAAGGGGAAGGAAAAGGAAGGAAATACAGATGTCCGCTGCACTGAGACTTTATGCGGACTCGGCGGCGACGACTGGGAATGTGGGAGTGGGACCTGGGGTAGCCTTTTGCTGACCGGTCGCTGCGCCACCCGCACTCGGCGCTCAGCTGAGCCGCCGCGGCAGGTTCCCAGGCCGGGCCGGGCCACGGCAGCCCGCGTTCCCACGGGGCGCCGCCTGCCCGCAGCCCCCCACCATCAGCTCCACGACCGCTAATGTGAGATTCCTGCTGGAGGTCGAACGTAAATGTGCGTCCACACTGAAGGTTGCGGAGTCATTGTCCATCAGTTACTCGAATCTACAGTGTACGGTTGAGTTTTCGGACGTTTGCAAAGGAACTCCTACCGAATTTCAACAAAACTACAGTAAGAATTGTCACAGCATATGTATGGAAATATAAGCATTCATGACTATTTTTAGTAGAGATAAGATGAAAATGTTGTCCTCCTTGTTGACAGAAGGATTTATTGGCCAAAAGGGAGAATTATGTTTTCGACTATTATTTCTAAAAAAGACGATACAGTTTATATCCACTGAATATTTTTACGTTACAACGCTTCTAGCGACATTCGAGTGGGACATAACAAGTGATAATGAGAAATGAAGTTGGTTCGGAAACCGTGCTCTACACTTCAAAGAGGAGCGTCTCCTTACCGCTTTGAGGGCAATCATTTTGGTCGATATTATGCACAGTTAGTGAAACTATTAAATCACTTTAAGAGCAACACCACGAACGCCGTTGAGAGTGTGGCATCCACGAAGAGTACGGAGGCCACTCCTGGGGTCAGACTGCTGCCCCGTGACGTGAACGTACTGTCTCCTTCGTGCTGAGGCCTTCACACTCGGTGCTAATGATATTCTGCGAGCTGCAGAAACCAAACTATTCCGTCTAGGGAATCTGTGCGTTCATCATGCCACTGGCTTCACTATTTCACATGTTCTGCAGCAATAAGCGTATTTTCCACTTCTGTGTGACTTAAATTATTTCCCATTTCAACACATCAATTTTGAAGTAAGACTACCACAGTGTATTCTGAATATTCTACATCTACATCTGCATCTACATACATACTCCGAAATCCACCATATGGTACGTGGCGGAGGGTACCTTGTACCACAACTAGCATCTTCTCTCCCTGTTCCACTCCCAAACAGAACGAGGGAAAAGTGACTGCCTATATGCACGAGCCCTAACCTCTTTTTAACTTATCTTTGTGGTCTTTCCGCGAAATGTAAGATGGCGGCAGTAAAATTGTACTGCAGTCAGCCTCAAATGCTGGTTCTCAAATTTCCTCAGTAGCGATTCACGAAAAGAACGCCCCCTTTCCTCTAGAGACCCCCACCGAGTTCCTGAAGCATGTCCGTAACACTCGTGTGATGATCAAACCTACCAGTAACAAATCTAGCAGCCCGTCTCTGAATTGCTTCAATGTCCTCTCTCAATCTGACCTGATAGCAATCCCAAACGCTCGAGCAGTACTCGAGAATACGTCGTATTAGTGTTTTATAAGCGGTCTCCTTTAAACATGAACCACATCTTCCCAAAATTCTACCAATGAACCGGAGACGACTATTTTGCCTTCACCCCCAATTGCCATTACATGCTTGTCCCACTTCATATCGCTCTGCAGTCTTATGCCCAAATATTTAATCGACGTGACTGTGTCAAGCGCTACACTACTAATGGAGTACTCAAATATTACAGGATTCTTTTTCCTATTCAGCCCGCCTATGAATTGCTTCATGTCCTCCCTCAATCCGACCTGATAGGGATCCCAAAGGCTCGAGCAGTACTCAAGAATAGGTCGTATTAGTGTTTTCTAAGCAGTCTCGTTTACAGATGAACCACATCTTCCCAAAATTCTACCAATGAACTGAAGACGACTATCCTCCTTCCCCACAACTTCCATTACATGCTTGCCCCACTTCACATCGCTCTGCAATGTTACGCCCAAATATTTAATCGACGTGACTGTGTCAAGCGCTACACTACTAATGGAGTATTCAAACATTATGGGATACTTTTTCCCATTCATCTGCATTAATTTACATTTACCTATATTTAGAGTTAGCTGCCATTCTTTACAGCAATCACAAACCCTGTCCAAGTCATCTTGTATCCTCCTACAGTCACTCAACGACGACACCTTCCTGTACACCACAGCATCATCAGCAAACAGTCGCACATTGCTATCCACCCTATCCAAAAGAACATTTATGTAGATAGTAAACATCAGCGAAACCAATCCCATATGCTCGTACCTTAGTTAGGAGTCTGCAGTGGGGCACCGAGTCAAACGCTTTCCGGAAGTCAAGGAATATGGCATCCGTCTGATACCTTTCATCTATGGTTCGCAAGATATCATGTGAAAAAAGGACGAGTTGCGTTTCGCAGGAGCGATGCTTTCTAAAGCCGTGCTGATGCATGGACAGCAACTTCTCTGTCTCAACGAAATTCGTTATATTCGAACTGAGAATATGTTCGAGAATCCTGCAAAACCCGATGTTAAGGATATTGGTCTGTAATTTGCAGGATCCGTCCTCCTACCCTTCTTATATACAGGCGTCACCTGCGCTTTTTTCCAGACGCTCGGGACTTTACGTTGGGCAAGAGACTCGCGATAAATGCAAGCTAAGTAAGGAGCCAATGCAGTAGAGTACTCTCTGTAAAACCGAATTGGAATCCCATCAAGACCTGGCGATTTGTTTATTTATATTCATCCGAGTGTTTCTCTAATGGCAGCTGTGCTCCGAGAGGCATCCAGTGGATCTGGTTGACGAAGGGTCTCTGTCGCTTTGTTGTCGATGGTACGCTTACAGGTAATGAGGATAAATAATCCGGCACTGCCAGAGGAACGCCGCTGTGTCAGCAGTACCCTCGCTACCGTGACGCTCCTCCTTAGGCCCCGATCCATGTCCCTGGTAACGCCACTGTGGATCACTTTAATCTTACATCTCAAATATAGAGCGATAACATATTAAGCTGAGATCAAAAAGTGTAGAACTGTCAGTCGTCCTACTGTTCGAATTTATATCTTGTTTACTTGTTTAATCGTCACAAGTACTGCAGAAATGTGACACATATGTGACCACACAGCGCATTGTAGGGCGATGACGTGGTCCCAAGGTGCGGCCGCTTCCAGAGTGATCCTGCAGGGGCATACTTCTAGCGACAAGAAAGTACTGAGCAGAAAGCCTGAGAGAAAGTGAGAGAGAGTAGAATAGAATGGTAGAGACAGTCCAGGGGCGAGTAAGAAAACAGTGGCTGCCTTTAGGTTGAAAATGCCGTGTCGCTTATCACTTATACCTTCTGTAGACAGGGATATCGTAGAAAAGAGTTGCAAGTGCCTCTTCTAAACTGCAGACGGATCGCCTGGTAACGTTACAGGAGGATATTAAAAGTTTAAAATAAAAGTTTTAAGTACCAGTCAGACTGGCTAGGCGACATGCGTATTGCAATACCGCAGAACTCACCACCCAGTAGGCTCCTGCAGGTCATTGCCAACAAAGCTTCGGAATATCAGGGGGCCGGCCAGGGTGGCCAAGCGGTTCTCGGCGCTACAGTCTGGAACCACGCGAGCGTTACGGTCACAGGTTCGAATCCTGCCTCGGGCATGGATGTGTGTGCTGTCCTTAGGTTAGTTAGGTATAAGTAGTTCTAAGGAACTGATGAACTTAGAAGTCCCATAGTGCTCAGAGCCATTGGAACCAATATGTGGGGAAATGCAGCTTGTTAGGGGATTAGTGAGCGACAGGGAACTGTCATGTAGGAAGATAACGTCCCAGGTCCCAGTCACGTTTTGGGATCAGCAACTAACCATACACACAACTGCATTTCTTCAACATAGCCCAGCAGTTAGGTTCGGTTGGGTTGTTTGGGGGAAGAGACCAAACTGCGAGGTCATCGGTCTCATCTGATTAGGGAAGGAAGTCGGCTGTGCCCTTTGAAAGGAACCATCCTGGCATTTGCCTGGAGCGATTTAGGGAAATCACGGAAAACCTAAATCAGTATGGCCGGACGCGGGATTTCACCGTCGTCCTCCCGCATGCGAGTCCAGTGTGCTAACCACTGCGCCACCTCGCTCGGTTGCCCAGCGGTTACTTCTGGTTATGGTACAACAGAAGATGATAACAGCATTGCTATGGTGTATTTTGATAAGATGAGGTAAGGAACAAAAAAAATGGCTCTGAGCACTATGGGACTTAACTTCTGAGGTCATCAGTCCCCTAGAACTTAGAACTACTTAAACCTAACTAACCTAAGGACATCACACACATCCATGCCCGAGGCAGGATTCGAACCTGTGACCGTAGCAGTCCCGCGGTTCCGGACTGCGCGCCTAGAACCACTAGACCACCGCGGCCGGCGGTAAGGAACACCTATGAGACTAATACTATATAACGGATAAGTCAGTGAGGGGTGTTCTTCTGCTAAAAGTGCACTTTCACTGATGTAGGAAGTGTACCCTTCACTGCTAAGGTGTGTACTAAATAACTGGGCGTTTTTTAAAGTACACAGAGATTTGTTTTTGGTAAATATACCTTCATACATATCACCTTTTATGGCCCTTGTGTGTCAATGCTGCCGACACTTAAGATCATTTGGGGTTTCTAAAGTGAATAGTGGGTAATGAATGAACCGTGATCCTGCTGGAAGTTAGTGTCCCATTCGTGGTGCAGGAGCAGCAGTGGAGCAATCTAGGTATACGCGATACATTGGTGTCTTCTGTAAAGTATTCCAGCAGAATTTTAGGTGACGGTACACTACACGTGCTAACATAATTTCGTCCTTAATAGTACTGCCAGGTAAGCAATGGGAGAGTGTTACATAATAAGTGAGTGAGGAGCGTGGTCATGCTGAAAGTGGATATCTCACTGAGGTGAACTTTTGACAAACAGGCACATTGTATATACCACAAGAGAGCGTTTTCCTTAAATGCAAGAACTGGCAATTACTTTAGAGTAAGATTCCTTGTAAGATGTTAACTAGTATGGGACCTGTAAGGGTGTTTTGCAGCAGCGCAGCTGGAAGATTATGTCCCACTCATGTTGTGGTAAAAGCAGCAGAAATGGGTGGATGCATCCCACACAGTTCTGCATTCCTTCTAGTGATGCTACATCCAACTGCTGTCAACAGCAGATTGGCTACTGAAATGTTTTTTCGTTCAGTTGGGTGTTTTTCATTTAAAAGAAACAACCAGGTGAAATTAATCCCTGTGTCCACATTTTCACTCTCTCTTTCGATCTGAGTGAGCATTTGACATGACAGCAGACTCTGTCGGTCATGTCTCTTATACGAATGTTTGCACTGGTTCCCTGGGTCTCAGTGACTGAACTGACATTTTTTTCTGAGCCTCGTTTCCAACCGGGTGCAGGGCGGCGTCCTCGGAGCTGGCTGCACGGCGCCGCCACAGGCAGCATGGGGCGCCAGGAGTTCAGCCGGTGCGAGGAGGTGGCGCTGCTGGCTGGTGGAGGGACCGGCCACCTCCTCACACTGGCTGCGCTCCTGGCAGAGCTGGGGGCTGGCGTGGAGAGCCAGTCTGAGGAGGGACCTAGATCTAGCTAGGTAGGACTCTATGGACATCCTCACACTTTTTTTTAGTAAAACACTAAACAAACGGATTTGCAAACCTGTCGCTATCCTCAAAATGAGCGATAAGCTGATAAGGGTGTTGGCCTTATTGGAATGCCACACTTCTTAGATCAATCCGGAATTTTTCCTTTCTGCATGCTTCAAGAGAAACTAAGGTTTATCGGAATGTGGGTCACTTTTGGAGGAGACACAAGATATTCTGAAGAAAGTCTGTAGAACTAACTTTGAGTCCTGAATCTAGGAATATATTACAACCCTGAACACAGGGCTGTCACAGAAACCACAGAGACTAGTTTAGACTAATTACTATGCACACAGAAGTACTTAACCAATAATTCTTGCTACACACCTGCACATGAATGGAATCAGAGAAAGTCAATGGATGTCCTACTGGCATGCACTTCACAGTGGTTTGTAGGTTATCGATGTAGGTACAGATGAGTAAAAATCAGTTTGGGAGGAACGAGAGTAGTTGATTCGTTTTGTTAGAAGTAACGTTAACTTATGGGGAAGTTAGGGTCACTATGGGTAGAGTGAGGGTAACTTTGGGGGAGTGAGGGTCACTTTCGGAAGACCGAGGGCTACTGAGAGGAATTAGGGCCACTTTGAGGAGTGAGGATCACTTTTGCAGGACTGAGGGTTGCTACAGGGGAATGAGAACAGTGAGGGTACCTTTGGGACGAGTGAGGGTCACCTCAGACATTATTTTACCCTCTTATTACATACAATGCAATGCTCAACGATTGTCCTGTTTGCCACTACAAGGATTCTGCAATTACTTTGTGTCTTAACATAAGGGGGGGCTGAGGTGAATAATAGCATGGGGCATTGTCCAGCTGGAAGGTTATTTGTAATAGTTGGTGAAGAAACGGAAGCAGAATGTCCTTGGTCAGTACTGATCACCTAATTCTTCATAATGTGCACACAGCCTTGCTGCAGTGGTAACACTGGCTCTCACCAAAGTCAAGCAGTCAGGCTGGGCTAGCACTTTGAAGGGTCGCCATGCGGGCTGCCAAGTGCTGTTGACAAGCTGGGTGTACACAGCGAGGCCAATTGAGGAGCTATTTGGTTGAGAAATAACGATACTGGTCACGAAAACTGACAGTGGCCAGAGTGTGGTGTGCTGACCACAAGGCTCTGCATGTGGTCACGCCTGTGGATGATTGGCGGCCCATCAGTACTGTTGAGCCTTCGAGGCCGGTTCGGGTGGTGTTTGTTTCTGTTTCTTTCTCACAATGTTGTACTCAAATGTCTTTTAGTGTGTTCGTGTTACGAAGGTGAGGAACATAAAGATGTTTGGATCTGAATTTCAGTAGAAGTAAGGAATGGGACGTGTTCAGGTGGAAGTTACCGTATAACCAGTGCTATAGCATTGGAATGAGGCTGGCACTGATGTATACTGTTTACTTCAATGTTTCCTCTGCTGTATGTATTTTCTGCCACCTTTCCCTGCAACAGGATACCCGAATTAGGTATAGTATGTCACAGGAAGCAAACTGAGGAACATAAGAAATTATTGAGCTTCATTACTGGCGCAGTCAAGCTGGATGATCATGCAAGTTATTGATGTGGAAGCAGAATGGGCTTGGCTCATCATGCTGACTTCAGTGTTCTCTGAACATAGCGAATATTTTACGTCACTGTTCCCCACAACACTATAGCCAAATATGGCGTTGTATATCATTGTAAAGAAGCAGAAATTTTAAGGAAGGATTAGACTCAATGGCAGCATAGTCAAAAGTTGCGATAATGTCCAAATAGAAGACCATATCTCACTCGTATTCTAGAAACAGAAGCACATTAGAATTATTTTATTCTCCTCATTACAGTCTTCCTGCAACGAACATATAGATTATTTTATGCCAGTTTTCCACACAGTTTCATTCCCAAATGTGGTACTGTATGTCATCTGATGCAAGCTGAGAACTGTAAGGAATGGCTGAACTGAATTAGAGTGTAAGAAAGTTTGTGGATTTTGCATGTGTAGGATAATGTCTAACAAATGTCCGCCTGCTTAGCTGGGTGGTGACGTGCTTGCCTCCCTTGAAAGCGGGCCAGGCTAGATTCCCGGCTGGGTTGGAGATTTTCTCCTATCGTGGACTGGCTGTTGTGTTGCCCTCATCATCATTTCATCCTCATCACCAGCGCGCAAGTCGCTCAATGTGGCGTCGACTGATATAAGACTTGCACTTGGCGGCCGAAATTCCACGGACGTGGCCTCCCGGCCAACGATGCCGTATGCTCATTTCATTTCATTTTGTCTAACAAATGTTCTACGAACCCAAACCGAATAGGCTTGGTTTATTTCCTTCACTTCAATGTTTCCTCAACGAACACTTGGAGGATTATGTGCCACTGCTCGCCTCAAAATGACACACAAATGCGTTATTGACTGACACGGTAACGGAGGTGAGGACCGTGAGGAAGTGCTGACCTGATTTTCAGCGTAAGTAAGGGCTGGGAACTGTACAGTTTTCAGATCTTAGCGCAAGTTGTAAGAACGGAATTAGAATAAGTTTGTTTTATCCGCTCAAATAATTGTCTTTTCAACAAACATAAACGTAGTTTTATACCGCTGTCACCCACAAAGTTATACATAAGTGAGGTACTGAATCTCACCATAGGGAAGCCGAGGAACACAGAGAAATATGGAGCTCATTTACAGGATGTGTATATAATCTGTAATTGTGGAGCTAGAAGATCGTGTCTCATGTCACAGAATCGGAAATCACAATGCGCTTTATTTCTGCTACTCGCTACAATATTTTTTCAACAGTCATACAGGATATTTCATGCCAACGATACCATGATACCCAAATGTGGAACAACACGTCACTGTAGGGAAGCAGAGGAAAAACAGGAAGGAGGAAGTGAATTACACCATAAGTAAGGACTGGGACATTATCCAACTTGCCGACCATGTTCAACAATATTCTGGAAACTGTGGTGTCCAGATTGTGAAAATTATTTTTGTTTTTGTGATTAAATATTTACATGCTTTTATAATAAATTCCACTATTGTTTGGAAATCAGTGCATAAACTTTTGCATAGGTTCTGGGCCTATCAATTTCGATTGCGTCATAAATTACGGGATAAATATTAGTCACACCTCAGTTCGTAATCACTATTGAGCCTTGCATCTAGTTATTATAACTGCGTGGCGTAAATTCTGTTATAAGCAGTGACCTAGAAGAAAACCATCTCCTCATGATAAGCGTCTGTAACAACGTTTAAGTAAAGTACGTATTTTCACACCACACAGTCAAATTCACCCCTGTAAATGACTATCATATTAAATATTTATAACTACAGTGGTTTAACAGTGGATAATCACGCACCATTCCTTTATAATATGACTTGAAAGTACGTCTTTGTTGGTTGGTAGTCAGGCCAGCTGAAAAAATTAGTAATTTATTGTACACCTAATTGTTTCGATGTAAATAAAATCCCCTCCACGTACGTAGGCTGCTGTGGAATGTTATACTAGAAGCGCGAGTAGTTGCTCGATTGTAAAGAAGCGTATTAAAATTCAAATTTGCCGCGTAATGGCGGCTGTCTTGCAGCGCCAGCGATGCTACGCTGTTTCGACTGCCCAGCGTGCTAGCATTGCCGTAAATGCTTCCCTATTTGACACAGGACGGTTACAACCACGAAATGAAAGCATTAAATAACAATTTAAGTTAAAATCTATTTCATAGTTTATAACACATTGTACAGTCGTACAGACCTGGAACACACAGAGCTATCTTATAATGATGACAAAGACTAAGAAAGAGCACCAGAGAGAGAGTCTCGAGGAGAGAGGGGTTATCACAGTGTCGTTTCTATTTATGCACTAAACTGTTGGAGTCACAAATGTAAATATACTATTTCGTAGCACGTTATATCAAGTCTAATGTCACTGGTTTTTTCCAAAGTAGAATTAACAACCTTATAGTCCATGTTCGTTTTCTTTTTTCAATCGTTATTAAATTATACAGAGTTTTTGTCATTAATGTCACTCAAAACATTATAACGTAACAAATAAAAAGTGTTTGCGACAGATACATATGGGGACACTACAAAACGGAAGTAGATTGTGCTTGTTTCATGCTATTCCTTCACTATTCCCTCAAGAGCAATCTTCGGATGCCACTTTAAGCTGCTATTACTCCGGTCAACATGTAAAGCCGATTGGGTGTCCCACTGTAATGATGCCGAGGAACATAAGGACAAATTGACAAATTTAAGTGAATATCTGCAGTAGCAAGGAATGGCGCGTTATCCAGCTGGAAAGTTGTGTCTCAGTAATCTCGAAGAAACTGAAACAGTGTGGTCTTCCTCATGCCACTCACTTCATCATTCTCTCAACAAACTCCAGAGGTTGTTGCAGGCCACTGTTCCTTACAACATGATACTGAAAGCTGGACCTGTGTGTCACTGTTATGAAACTGGGGAACGAGGCATAGTACATTGCTGAATATTAGCGTAAGTAATCAGTGCTGTATTGTTTAGTTGGAAACACTTGTTGCTCATGGAATAGTAACTAAAATTAATTTAGAAGAGTGCAGTTGTAAGTAAATGATGAAACAGTATTCAGCTTAAATGTCATTCTTCGCTCTTGTTGAATTTTCTCCTAGAAAACAGGAATCATTTTAGATTATTGTTAACTACAGGTTAGTACCTCATGTCAATTCTGTATTTCACGAACAGGAGCTGAGGAATTTTGATGAGAGCTGTAAAGTGTAACTTTATGACTGGTGGATTATACCTCCAGAGTCAAGTTCACTAAAGTTGCAAGTATTACAGCAAAATGTGCTTCATATTCACTGTGCCCTTCAAGGATTCCTTAGCTAACCAAACAAGTTAAAATAGGTCATTGATCTCTTCATAAAGTACCCAAAAAGGTTTAGCATCTGACATGAATGGTAGTGGAAGACATGTTTAACGATGAGTAGAGAAACAATTTGAGAGAAAAATTGTTGACTGTCCAACTGGTACATCAGGTGTCATTAATGTGGTAATGAAAGTTAATTGTGCTTTATTAATAGTGTAAATTCACTGTTTGATTAGCAAACAATAGAAGTTATTTTAATTTAATTTTCCCTAAAAAGTATCACCGAAGGTGGTACTACAGTAATAGTCAGGTAGTTGAGGAGCACATGCATGGGTATTGTGAAGTGAGACACTGTAATTAATGAGTCCACCTGAAAAGGCACGTGTCACTGACAATGTAGGAACTGAAGCAGATGGGGTTTGTTTCTACTGTACACTTCAATGTTCACTCAACAAATACAAGAGACTGTCTTAAGACACTGTTCCTTGGAGCATGGCAGCTAATGATTCTACTGTAAATCAAACCAACAGAGCTGAGTAGTTATAGCGCTGGTGGACACAATAACATTTTTATTAAATAATACTGCATACTGTATCTTGGAGATTATTTGTCGTTTTTATTTTAAACAAAACGGAATAGGCTTTATTTTTTATTGCTCACTTCAATGATCACAGAACAAACTAAAGAAGTTACTGTGTAAAAGTGTTCCATACAACAATGGGCCCAAATTATTCATGAGTTCTGCAGTAAAAGATCCCTGGATGGCGAGGCTTGAAACGCACAATATTATAAGTAAAGAATGGAACTTCACAGACTTGAAAGGTAATAAGTCAGTGATATTGTAGGAATGGAACATGAATGGGCTTTTGTTGTCTTCCACATCTGATACTTCCTGTAGGAAATACATGAACTGATTTCAGGTTAATGTCCTCTACAGCGTGAAATACTAAGCAGATCCTGTGTGTCACATATAGGGAGCTGAGGAGCATGTGTGATGACTGAGAAGATGGATGCTGTAAGTACTGAATAGTGCAGTGCCCTGTACACCTGGAACGTCGACGATGTTGTGGGACTGACGCAAAAAATGTGCTTTATTTGTACTAAACACTTCGACACTGCGTTAAGAAACAGAGAGTTTTAACAGGTTATCGTCCCTACAGTGTGTTACCGAAATTCGGTGTTGTATACCACATGAAATGTGCTGAAGAACACACGTGAGCGTTCAGGAGAGTAACTCCATAAGTAGGAAATGGGCGCATTGTCTTGCTGGAAAATCGTATTTTACGTTGCGGGAACTGAAGCAGAATGGAGTTAATGCTTCATAGCTCAATGTTCGTTCAACAGCCGTGTATTTGCTTTCTTGTATTTACATAATTATTTATCACGTCTTGTGCTACCATGTGTGCCACTGATATTTAATCACGAGACTAGGCAGTACATAGCTCACAGAAAAATGAGGAGAAAATATATAAAACCGGTATTAAGGAGTCAATAAAACCCGAAAAACAGAAGCTATATGAGCAAGTAGCACATTATAGAGATAACTTCTCAACCACTCTGAGAAAATCCTGTATGGAACAGCTGTAGAGTGCCACGAGGAAACCCTTCCTTTTCGATTTGAATACTTGGGGTTTATCACTTAACATTTCCTGTGCTGATGGGAGTCTATTGTAAATGGAGCCTACTGAATACTGGACACTTGTTTGTCCAAAGCTAGAGGTAGTGTTACCCGAGTCTACATCGTGTTCTGTCTAATGTCCACTGAATGGTTGTTACAGTTTCTTCTGAAGCAGTCAGCATCTCCTGCAACTATTCCCATGATGGAATACGTGTATGCGGGTGGCGAAACTAAAATTGTGAGACACCTAAAAAAGTGGCCTACACGAAGTCTGCACGTTGACAGCGCAGCATATGCAAGGTCTGAAATGTCCAGCCAGTTTAAATCTGCTTGCCACGCAGACTCGAAAGTCACACTTGCATAGCTAAGTCGGTAGAGCGCTTGCCCACAAAAGGTAGTGAAGAGTCCCCGATTCGAGTACCAGTCCAGCAAACAGTTTTAATCTGCCTGGACGTTTCACATTTCGCACATTTCGTTGAAGAGCATGAATTAATTCTGGTTATTTGTAATTGACAAGAATAGTATTGTACGTAAGGGAAGAGAAAGTTTCCAGTCAAAACATGACGTGTCGATGGTCTTGTGACAAGGAAAGAAGAATATGCTTCATTTACATGACAGTGTTCTCTCAGCTTACAGAAGAAGCCATTTTATGTTGCTGTTTTCTACAGCATGTTACACAAAGTTGCTCGAGAATTCACAGTGGCAGAGCTGCGGAAGGTACAGGTAGTCCCACGATGTATCGTCAGTTTGCAGGGATATGATAGGAATGCTCATTCGAAACAAAATGTCTAGTAAACAAGGTCTCTAAAAATGCCTACCTAATAGATATGATCACTTCTTAATTCGCGACTCTGCAAAACAAATCTCTTCTATTTTGAACTCTTTGCTTACCTTATTCTGGGAGGGGCTATTATTGAGCAAATAAGGGAAAAAGTTCAGTAAACACGGGCTCTGAATACATACTTCAAATTATGAGCACTTGTTCGTTATAAGAGGTGTGTTCCACAGTAGCGCAGATGAACAATTTGTCGTAGCTCTTAAAGTATACACTTTAAATCCCTTGTGTAATAGAGGTTTTTGCTTGATTTGGTCCATAGTACCACCTCTCAGATCGTCGAAAGCAGCTTGGATATCCAGAAGGAAGAATTTCTAATAGCTCTTAAGCTATGCGTTTTAGAGCCGATGTTGACTAGACCATTTTTACTTCACGTGATCGTTCCTATGATGCTCTTGAATACTGCGAACTTGTCTTGTGATACATTGAATGTGATATCTGAGACGAGGTACGATGTAAGTAAATAATTGGGGTGCGCACAGGTAGAAGACCATGTATTGCTGATGTCATAATGAAGCACAGTATTTCTTATTAATGCTGTACATGGCATTCTTCCGTTCGCAAACACAGAAGGTGTTTTAGGTTTCGGTTATTTACTCAGTGGCACAAATTTTACGTTCTGTGAGTCACATTGGGGGGCTTGGGAGACGCACATGAAAGTTGGACAGAGTACCAGTGGAGGTGGAGAGCAGTGCAGCGTGTGAGCGGTTCTGCAGGAGGGGCGCCGAGCGCCACACGCCTCCAGTGCGTGGGCTGAGCCCCGGGCCTTGCAGGGCTTTCACTACTTGGTGGGGCGTGGCCTCGCCCCCTGCCAGCCTCTCACCGGACTCTCCCAGCCAGCTGCAGAGGGAGTCCACAGCTCAATAGGTGCTGCCGGCCATTCTCGCTAAAAGAGCCACACACCAGGGTGTCCTGTACTCGGCCACAGCAGGCTCTGCCTGTGGCTTGAAACCACCTAAGGGAAAGGCAAGGAAATAACATTATTTCTGTAAGGTCCAGAACATCTGAAATCACATAGTACTTACAGAACAGAACAGAACTATGTAGTTGCTTATAAATCAGGTTCCTTACCAATCCTCAGGTGAATTGTGTGATTAGCAAAGAAACAAGCCAATAGCCAAGAAATGTCCATTACTTTTATCACATCACGCTGCAGGTATCTGAAGTATGTAGAAGGTGCAATCTATATATAAGGGGCGTTCAAAAATAAACGAGCCGAAGTCTGGAATGCGGAAATCTCTGATAGGAGGGTAATATTTTGGCGTGTGTAACGAGGTGTGGTTCTGACAAGAGCGTGGAAGTTCGTAACCCCTCGCTAGAGGAAACGCGTGCACGTCACGTGACTATACAGAGCTAGCAGCAACATGCATCAGTCGTTCAACGCTGCCAGTAGCATTGTAAACAGTGACATGGATTCGTCAAAAGAAGAGCAAAGAGGTGTTGTTCGTTTTCTGACAGCGGAAGTAGTAGGAGAAACCGACATTCATAGACGAATGTCACAAGTGTGTGGTGAACACTGCATGTCCCTTGTAAGGGTCAAGGCGTGACACAAGCGCTTCAGGGAAGGATCCGGGTCGTTAGCCGATGATGCACGGTCGGGATCACCACACAGCATTACCGATGACATCGTCCAGCTGGTGCAGCGGAATGCGTTCCTGGCACGAGTGGTGGCTGGAGTTGAGTCAGGGCGTCATCACGTCGAACCAGAATCAAAACAAAGTCTCCACTGGAAGCATCCAGACTCACCACCACCAAAAACGCCCAAGGCTATCCACACAGGTGCAGGAAAGGTTATGCTGACGTTCTCGGCCCTCCGTACAGTTCAAATCTGTCCCCTGTAGTCCGCAGCTCGTGGTCTCGCGGTAGCGTTCTCGCTTCCCGAGCACGGGGGCCCGGGTTCAATTCCCGGCGGGGTCAGGGATTTTCTCTGCCTCGTGATGACTGGGTGTTGTGTGATGTCCTTAGGTTAGTTAGGTTTAAGTAGTTCTAAGTTATAGGGGACTGGATGTTAAGTCCCATAGTGCTCAGAGCCATTTGAACCATTTTTTTTTGTCCCCTGTATTACGCCATTTTTGGTCCCCTTAAAAAGGCTCTGAGGGGCAAACGATTCACCTCGGATGACGACGTCCAGCTGTACGTGCGGAACTGATTAACATCGCAGCCCCGGGAATTTTATGAGACAGCCATTCTCCACCTTGTGTCACAGTGCGACAAGTGTCTCAACAGCCGGGGTCAATATTTCTAATATACAGGTGCTGGTTTATGTAATTATGCCTCCGGCTCGTTCCTTTTTGAACGCCCCCTGTGGAATGTTTTGCATGTAAGGAATAACCAGATGCCCTGTGGAAAAACTTAGGTGCAGCTTCTGTGCAATAACAGCCTCTTCTTTTCTCAAAGAATATTTGCTCATAAGTTTTTATCTATAGTAAATATGGTGGCAAAAAGGTAGGCAGACTGCAATATTAAAGCAAATAAAAGTTAAATGTAACAGAAGAATGGTTAATCTCAGGAAATAAGAAACTTAATTCCGTGCTTGAAGAGCCAGTGTCAGTTATTTGGTTTTAATATACATGGCGAGACATTTGAAACTGATTACCAGAATATTTGGCGAAATATTTAAAAAAAAGTTCTAATAAACGTTTTTCACCTCGAAGAGGGAGACCGATTAGCATAACGCTCGACCCTGGGGGTGGGAGGGGGCGGTGACTTTGAAATCTTAAATATAAACCCCTATATTTTACTGCAGATTTGGATTGTCCGTGAAAAAATATGTAGCTTTTGTATGAAACTTTTCTTTCTTTTCGTGATAGATGGCGCCGTAATCAGAACACATGAATATGGGGTGACAATTGCTGCAAAACGATAATATCTCACAAAAATACACATCCGATTTGGAAAATCAAAGTACATTATTTGATATTTGGGAAAATGCAACCACGTGAAACCGTCTACCCTCCCGCAGTGCATTCTTTGACTACATTTAGCGTTACCCAGGAACAACGACGTGGACTTAATAGTAATATGTTCCCTTTGGGATGCTTGATGTTGGTGAGCCCTCTGCCTGATTACCGTGAGTCCCCTTGCCTCTCACAAGTGTTTCAGAGCAGCAAATGTTCGAAATGTTGACCATTGTTTCTAATGCATTTTGCAGCTCTGTGTCTGAGTGACAAACCGACATGTATTAGTGTCTCTGTGCTAATGTTTGCACATTCACTGCGAATTCACTACCGCATATCTTCGGGAGTTGTTAGTACATCCATGTAAACTCTCTCTTTTAGCCATCTCCACAGGAAAAAATCGGTAGAAATCGAATTGGGTGAACGTGCGGGCCAAATTTGAGGACCTCCTCGTCCAATCCATCTACTCGGATAGTTTCGATTTGAAACTCCTCGAGCTAGTCGTGATTAATGCGCTGGGCATCCGTCGTATTGAAACCACATATCCAATTTAGTTTCACGTGGAACATAGCCCATTAGTATGGCTAAAAAATTATCCCTAATGTCGCTGTACATTTGACCAATCACATTATCTTCTATGAAATATGGGCCAATTACCTGCGTACCTAAAATACCGCACCAAACGTTGGCACTTCATCAACGTTGATGTTCAACTTGCCTTACCCAACGGGGACCAATAATGCATATTATGTCGATTCACTTGACCACGATTGGTAAAATTTGATTCTCAGAGAAAAGTATCTGTGAAATAAAATTATTATTGACTGCTGTATCCAGTTGCAGAAATTCACGCGATTGTGAAAACCGTCACCAAGCCATTCTTGACGCAGTGATAAATTAAATGGGTGCCATTTGTGTGCATTCAGTATGCGTAGGACACTTCTTTGCGAAATTCCTGGACGTCCCGCAATTTGCAGAGGACTAATGTGAGGATTTGCAGCTACCGCAGCTAAGACATTCACTGTGTTATTTTCGTTTGTCATAGGCCGCGGTTAGACTCGTCCACTAGGTCCAACACTTCCCGTTTCAGTAAACAGGTGGACAACACTGCGAAACGTCGTTGCACACGGAACATTCCTATCGGGGAACAGAGTATCATACCTTTGACGTGGTTCCTCAACATTTCTCTGATCCTGAAAGTAGGCGGCAATTCTATCGACCCTCTCCGCAATCGTTGACATCGTGTAACAATTGCTAAGAGATGTGTTCAGTCCGAATTACTGAAGTAACATGCAGACTCTGACCAAGGACTGAGGGCATGATCACGGTCTGTACGCCATTGGATTGTGGGAGGTGTCATATGATAGCATTATCAAAAACATCAACTAAATACTTCGACTGTCCCAATAGGGTGTGTATTTGTTTGAGATAGTATAGTTTTGCAACAACTGTCGCCTCATTTCCGTTTGCCAGTTACAGCTCCATCTATCATAAAACGGAAGAAATGTTTCATGCAAAAATTACATATTTTTTACGGATAATCCATATCCACAATAAAAAATAGGTGTTCCTATTTAAGATTTCAAAGACACACTCCCCCTCCCCTCTCGCCCTCGGGGGTGATGCATGGGGTGCGGTCGAGTATTATGTTAATGAATATCCCACTTCGAGGTGAACAACGTTTATTACCAATCTATTTTAATACAATGTGTATTTCGACCAATATTTCGGCAAAAAGTTTTAAATGCCTTACCCAGTATACAATGACTTTGTTTTAACCTGAGACAACGTGTGGTACGAAAACTCGTACTAGGTGGAAAGTTAATATTAGAAAAGGGGACATGTGTCTGTGCTACAACTAGACACCTTCTAACCACCCCTCCTGCATGGGCAGTGACAACTTTGTGTTTTCAAATGTGATCCCTCCCTCTGCCCCTTCCCACCAATTTTTATTGTATATGCGAATTCTACGTCAAAAAGTAGGGACAATTTACTCAAATCACTGTTTTCTGCTCATCGTACTTGTGTCGTTGTAATCGACAAATATCAACTGAGCCTGTTTTCGAAAAATACCACCGACGCATTTGCTTCTACAGGTGTTTCCATAGTGATACACAATTCTAAATCCTTACAAGTAGCTTATTTCTCAGAAATATCAACGGCTAGCCATATTATTTGTACTGTGTAATCATATTTGCAACACTAAAGCGTATTTAGAACATAGATGTCAACCGTCACAAAGGTTTTTATTTACCACGGAAATGAAATGTAGAATGAAATGCGTCTATTCGCAATTGCAAGAACAGGCACACTTGATATTTGTCGACTATAGTGCCATCTACGACGAATGACAAACAATGGTTTGAGTAAACCGTACGTATACTCTGGTGTAGAATCGGGATATACAGTAAAGATCCAGGGTTCCCATAGTGGCAGCCGATAAGAGTTTCCTTATACCAGCGGACCGGCAAAGCTAACCCCCACTCGGTCCGGGGCCCGCTCTACAGGTCCGCTCCGCGGGTGGCCGGTGTTGCAGGCGCTCGTCGTAGACACAGTAAGTAATCACGTCGTACTGTGAGCACCGCACGCTATACAGAGATGCCGTAGACGATCCCGATCCACACGCTTCGCAGTCGTAGACGCGACCAGTCAGCTTGACCTTAACAAGCCAGCGCAACATGCCTCACATCCAACGAGATCTTACAAGTTCCCCGTGAAGCGTTTGGTAACCACATTATTCCCAAACGCGTTTGAACAGTCGCCCCTCCCGCCTGATTGAATTGTGACAGATTTTTTACTTTTTTTGAAGGCGAGACTGTACTCCGACAGGCCGAGAAGCTCTCAACTGTTAAATGGTAGAATTCACGACGATAATTCCAGAATTCCTCCAGCAATTATGAGGGATGTGCTAAAGAACTGAGTGAAATGGTTCGAGTATTTTGTAGTCGCGAATGGTCGTCATTTGCCCCAAATAGCGTTTCATAAGAAAACTTGAATGAATGTTGTACCTTGTGCAAAATGTTAATCTTTGTTTCAGTATTAGCTTGCGTCTTATTCAAACTTGAAGTGGTTAAAATATTCGTTAGTGTTGCAAATTTGATTGTATAGTACAATACAGTTAGTCATTTCAATGTTTGTTTAGAAACTACGTTTTGCGTGATGCAGGGAAAACGGCGTGGATGCAGTAGTTTTCTGTTCCCTGGGGAGGTTGATGTTGGTGAGTTGTCTTGCCTCACCACTGGGGTGCTTGATTTCGGTGAGTATCCGCGGCAGATACGTCGGTCACTATCGCTTCACCTACATTTTATCATACTACAGTGGCTGGGGTTTGTATTCCATCAGGAGCAACGTAGAGGCCAGAGTGAGAGTTACTGTGGCCGAATGGAAACACACGTCGAAATCAGTCACTCTGAGGGCGAGGTTTGTGGATGGCCACCGAAATCAATCATTTTGATCAACCACATAGGAGCAGAAAACTACGTTACCATACAAGCAGCTTCTTGCTGCTGTGGTCTTCAATCCGAAGACTGGTTTGGTGCAGCTCTCAATGCTACTCTATCGTGTGCAACGTTCTTCATCTCTGAGTAACTACTGCAACCTACATCCTTCTCAATCTGCTTAATGTATTTATCTCTTAGTCTCCCTCTACGATTTTTACCCTCCACACTTCAAAAATGTTCAAATGTGTGTGAAATCTTATGGGACTTAACTGCTAAGGTCATCAGTCCCTAAGCTTACACACTACTTAACCTAAATTATCCTAAGGGCAAACACACATACCCATGCCCGAGGGAGGACTCGAACCTCCGCCGGGACCAGCCGCACAGTCCATGACTGCAGCGCCTTAGACCGTTCGGCTAATCTCGCGCGGCTCCACGCTTCCCTCCAGTACTAAACTGGTGATCCCTTGATGCTTCAGAACGTGTCCTATCAACCGATCCCTTCTTTTATAGTCAGGTTGTGCTCAAGTTCCTCTTAGCCCCATTTCTGTTCAATACCTCCTTATTTGTTACGTGATCTACCCATTTAAACTCCAACATTCTTCTGTTTCACCACTTCTATTCCCTTCTTATCTAAAGTGTTTATTGTTCATGTTTCTCTTACATAGATTGCTACACTCCAGACAAATACGTCCAGGAAAGACTTCCTAACACTTAAATCTGTATTCGATGTTAAGAAATTTTTCTTCTTCACAAACGCATTCCTAGTCATTGCCAGTCTACATTTTATATCCTCTCTGCTTGGGCCATCATCTCTTATTTTTGTGCCAAAATAGCAAATCTCATTTACTACTTTAAGTGTCTCCTTTCCTAATCTAATTCCCTCATCATCACCTGGTTTAATTCGATTACATTCCATTATCCCCGATGTGCTTTTGTTGATGTTCATCTTATATCCTCCTTTCAAGACACTGTCCATTCCGTTCAACTGCCCTTCCATGTCCTTTCCTGTCTCTGACCGAATTACAGTGTTATCGGCAAGCGTCAAAGTTTTTATCTCTTCTCCCTGGACTTTAATTCCTAGTCGAATTTTTTCTTTTGTTTCCTTTACTGCCTGCTCAATATACAGATTGAAAAACATCGGGTATAGGCTACAACCCTATCTCACTCCCTTCTCAATCACTGCTTCCCTTTCGTACCCTTGGACTCTTGTAACTGCTATGTGGCTTTTGTTCAAATTGAGAATAGCCTTCGCTCCCTGCACTGAATTCTTGCTAGTGTTTCGCAACCATGACTTAATCAGCTGGTCACAACTGTCACGACACCTGAATTTGGAATTGGAATTATTATGTTTTTCTCGAAGTATGAGGGTATTTCGCCTGTCTCATACATCTTGCACAGCAGATGGAACAGTTTTGTCATGGTCGAGGCTATCAATAGTACTGACGGAATGCCATCTACTCCCTGGGCCTAGTTTCGACTTAGGTCTTTCAGTACTCTGTCAAATTCTTGTCACTGTATCATATCTCACATCTCATCTTCAAAAACGTCCTGTTCCAATTTTATAATATTGAGTTGTAATACACCAGCCTGGTAGAGACCTTCTGTATACTCCTTCTACCTTTCAGCTTTCCCTTCTTATCTTAGGACTGGCTTTCCATCAGCGCTCTTGATATTCATACAGCTGCTTCTTTTTTCTCCAAAGACCTCTTTAATTTTGCTATGTCAGAAGTATCAATGGCTAGCCATATTATTTCTACTGTAAAATCACATTTGCAACACTAAGCAAATTTCGAACATAGATGTCAACCGTGACAGCAAAAAGGTTTTTATTTACAACATAAACAAAATGCAGAAGCAAACGTGTCGGTTCTAAATTGCAAGTACAACAACACGGGTTATTAGTCGACTTCATCGCCATCTATGACGAATGAAGAGTAAACCGCACGTATATTCTGGCGTACAATTTGTTCCTATCATAACAGATTTGCAGATTTATTTTCAAACATGATTAATTAAATTCAGTAGTTCGTGTTAGAAGTTCATCCGCATTGGAGGGAAACAGAATAACGCTACCACCAAAACGATGGCTGTTCACATATTTGAGATTATTACTTTTTATTTGGAGAAAAGATTATTTCTCGTATCTAGTATAGAAGTATACAGACCAGTTAAAAATGAAGCATCGGTTAAATAAGGGAAAAGCGAATGCGGGTAGTGCCTTTCACTGAGATCATATGAAAGGACTTGAAAACTTGAGGCCGTGGTCAACTGAATCTACCAGCATGCAGATTCTACGACAGACTTGGCGACCTCACGGGAAAGTTCAAGACTGTAAGCAATTATGATCAAACTGAAACAGATGGGCTTCAAGGCGGCACTTTTACTTTCTGTGGAACACCCAACAATTTAAATGAGGAAAATGTGAATGGTCAACAGAACCATTTTGTTATGACGTCGTGTTTCGAAAATCCATCAACTAAGTTTATTATTGATAACGTTACAATCTTCATAGAATGGTAGAATTACTGAAAAGCTTTGGTGTGTTTTACTACGACACCTTTTCGTGTATTTTTCAATGCAGTTACATAGTTCGCTGTGTGTGTTGTTCCCCGGAGGCTGTTAGTAGAGTATTCATAGAAATTTAGACAATAGCATGTCTCGCAGGCAAAGTGGTAATTCATAATCTGTTCTCCGACCTATAATTACGTTCTCCATTTTCGCTATTGTTTTATGTCCGCTGTTGAGTTCAGACTGTTCCTTTGCCTGATTTAAACACATAGTAAATTCTATGCGTTCGCGACAATTTAGTGAATCTTAGACATTGCGAAAAGGAGGCCGGCATCTCCATGGTATTTAGCGTCATGTCTGTCGTTTTTCATCTGGAGTAGGGTAAATGCGGCATTTTAATCAACATGTCGCGATAGCTGAGAATGTATGCCAGGCCACAACTTGTACTCGGGTTCCTGCCTTTCGCAAGTAAAGTCTGTGCTACATTCCACAGGTGTGTCAGTGACTGTTAAGAACAAAACGTTATGTGAAGACTCCTTTGTCTACCTGAACACGATGTGTCGCTGATGTTGTAGGACTGACCCAAAACGTGTTTGGTGAGACAATATTCAGGTGTGCATTGTAAATTAAACAGAAGACATTATTATGAGTTATTGTTCTTACTGCGTGGCACCCAGATGTGGTCCTGCGTATAACAGGGAGGTTTCTGAGGAACACACGTGAGGACTGAAGAGACTAACTGTGTGAGTAGTGATGGGTACAGTGTACAGCCGGTAAATCACTTGTCTTTTATGTCGTGGGAATTGCTCTGTTCAGTGTTCGTTCTACAGACGCGACAGGTTGTTGAAGATTTCTCTTCCCTACAGCATGTGGTCACGTATTTGATTATTCAGGTTTGTCAGGGTTTGTGAGACGATTCGAGTCAAAGGTACATCTTCACGGAACGAGTCAGCATAAAGTTTACAGAACGCTGATAAGAAAATTTAAAAGCAAGAAATCAAATAAATAATACCGCGTGTAGAAGTATGGAACCGGAATTTGGTTGGGATATTCAAAGTAATCTCCATTGCTATTTACACATTTCTCCCACCTCTCTGGCAGGCTATGAACGCCACGCCAAAAAGAAACAGTTCTTCTTTTGAAGCGAGCCAGTCAGCAAGTCATTTTCGTACATTTTCATACGAACTGAAGGATCGCTCAGCGAGAGCGCGTCCCAGTGATGCAAACAGATTATAACTGCACGGAGCGAAATCTGAAGAATAAGACGCATGGCCTAGTATTTTCCAACTGAACGCCTCGCTTCTTTCCCTGACCCGTTTTGCTGTGTCTGATGGGGCGTTATAATGGAGCAATACCACTTTGTCTTGCCTTTTTCATACAACGATCGTTTTTCACTTAATGATCCATTTAAATCGATCATTTGCTGTTCGTAGCGATCAGTGTTAACGGTTCCACCAGGTTTTAGCAGCTCATAATAGACGAGACCTTTCTGATCCCACCAAACACAGAGCATTGTCTTCTTTCCAAAGCGATTTGGTCCTGCAGTGGATGTCGATGGTTTGCCTGGAATCAACCATGATTTACGACGCTTAGGATCCCTCTTTCATCACCTGTAACTATTCGATGGAGAAACGACCTTCTTTTGTGTGTGGCGAGCAGCATTTCGCAGGTGGTTTTTCGAGCTGCTTGGTGTCTTTCATTCAGTTCATGCGGAACCGATTTTCCCCGCTTTCTGCACCTTTCCCATAACTTCCTGATACGCCCGCTAAACCCGCTGGGCAGAACAAATGATTAGGATTGTGGAAAGGGCCAAGTAAGGTGTCGGTCAGGTTCACTCAAAATTGTAATTTATTGTAATTTAATAACACCTTTAAACCAAAACGGCACATAGCCGAAGCTTTAGAAGTACGAGTTTCAAAAAGGCCTCCAAACAAGAAATCTTAAAGCAACAAGATAGATCTCAACTGGTAAAAACATGCAGTTCAAATTGCAATTAAAATAATTAACATATATATACACAGCGAGGCTGAGAGCCTCAAGGCAAGAGTGAATAGACAAACATAAACAAGTTGCAATACCAACGGCTGTAGGCGTACAATTGATTTTCCAAAATTCAAAAATACATAAAATCTAGTAAAACCAAGAACTTTTTAAATCATTGGCTATGATAGATTATAAACAGACAATTAAATACCGGTGAGAAGGACAGTAAAGACAACGGCACTCAGAAGCCACCAGGGAGGTCGGTCTGCCCTCGTTCACTTAGGCGAGACAGGTGGTGAGCCCGACTACACTTGATCCGTCGGAACCCAACCAGGGGGTAGCCACGGACCAACCGACAAAACGACTTGCTTACCACCAATCAGTACGTGAGAACTCAAACACAAAATGTTACAAACGTGATTATCCACAGTGGAATATGTGTCAAGCTGTCAAAATTACACACCATGTTGGACAGCGACAACAGGAGAGGAAAGGACGTTAGTAGCCATGGCAGGTAACCAAAACAATAACGGCCACAAGGCAGTAAATTTCGCCGGTGCACTTGAATTGTAGTCAACCAATATAGTTAATTGCACAGCATGGCAGCTAAATTTCAGGAATAGAAACATCTACATCTACATCTACATCTATACTCCGCGAGCCACCTTACGGTGTGTGGCGGAGGGTACTTATTGTACCACTATCTGATCCCCCCTTCCCTGTTCCATTCACGAATTGTGCGTGGGAAGAACGACTGCTTGTAAGTCTCCGTATTTGCTCTAATTTCTCGGATCTTTTCGTTGTGATCATTACGCGAGATATATGTGGGCGGTAGTAATATGTTGCCCATCTCTTCCCGGAATGTGCTCTCTCGTAATTTCGATAATAAACCTCTCCGTATTGCGTAACGCCTTTCTTGAAGTGTCCGCCACTGGAGCTTGTTCAGCATCTCCGTAACGCTCTTGCGCTGACTAAATGTCCCCATGACGAATCGCGCTGCTTTTCGCTGGATCATGTCTATCTCTTCTATTAATCCAACCTGGTAAGGGTCCCATACTGATGAGCAATACTCAAGAATCGGACGAACAAGCGTTTTGTAAGCTACTTCTTTCGTCGATGAGTCACATTTTATTAGAATTCTTCCTATGAATCTCAACCTGGCGCCTGTTTTTCCCACTATTTGTTTTATGTGATCATTCCACTTCAGATCGCTCCGGATAGTAACTCCTAAGTATTTTACGGTCGTTACCGCTTCCAATGATTTACCACCTATGGCATAATCGTACTGGACTGGATTTCTACCCCTATGTATGCGCATTATATTACATTTATCTACGTTTAGGGAAAGCTGCCAGCTGTCGCACCATTCATTAATCCTCTGCAGGTCTTCCTGGAGTACGTGCGAGTCTTCTGATGTTGCTACTTTCTTGTAGACAACCGTGTCATCTGCAAATAGCCTCACGGAGCTACCGATGTTGTCAACTAAGTCATTTATGTATATTGTAAACAATAAAGGTCCTATCACGCTTCCTTGCGGTACTCCCGAAATTACCTCTACATCTGCAGATTTTGAACCGTTAAGAATGACATGTTGTGTTCTTTCTTCTAGGAAATCCTGAATCCAATCACAAACCTGGTCCGATATTCCGTAAGCTCGTATTTTTTTCACTAAACGTAAGTGCGGAACCGTATCAAATGCCTTCCTGAAGTCCAGGAATACGGCATCAATCTGCTCGCCAGTGTCTACGGCACTGTGAATTTCTTGGACAAATAGGGCGAGCTGAGTTTCACATGATCTCTGTTTGCGGAATCCATGTTGGTTATGATGAAGGAGATTTGTATTATCTAAGAACGTCATAATACGAGAACATAAAACATGTTCCATTATTCTACAACAGATTGACGTAAGCGAAATAGGCCTATAATTATTCGCATCTGATTTATGACCCTTCTTGAAAACACTCGGTGTTGCTCACAGGAAAATCTCCCCAACATCGAACCACCGAAACGAACAACACAACAAGAAAGGACATGGTTTGGGTAGTTGAAACTAGTACTCAACTTTGACGTCCTGGGTCAGTGAAGCACGAAGCTCGTAGCGATGAGACAGCTCCACACACGCTCCGACACTGAGGAAGGACTGCCAGCAGACCCAGCCGACTGCACCACGCGGAGATAACTTCCCTGGTCGAGAGCAGCCGACCGACTGACTGCCAGTACGTCGGCAATATTTAAAACAAGTTGTCATGGAAATGACACCAACTACAGACACAGTTTGACAAACACTTGCACAAAGACCTGAACGCTACCCAACAGTAACTAAGCACGCACGAAGATAAATCGGGAGTCAACACTACACACACTCACACACAGCTGACTCATGAACGATCGGCGAGCCAAAACGCGTCGCCCGGTAGGACGACCGACGGACGATCCACCACGACCGTGGCCCGGCTCAAGTGATGCGTGGCGGCAATGGTCGGGCGAGCCATGTCAACGCAGACCTCCCTGCTGCCCCAACCCGACTGCACTACTGCCGCTTTGCAACTCCCCGACTGGCAGGTCCGGACTGCGCTCCAGACGCGTTCCAACTGACTGGCAGCCCGAACTCGCGACCCGAACTGGTATACGACAGACAACCGGGAAGTAACAGCAGTCGAGCAAAGATACTACGAGAGGGGATGTATCGATACGCGCCGGATACGGTCAGGCAAAACGGAAACTCAGTGACAATAGTAATTCAAATTAACGTAGATAGGTGGAAGTACGTTAAAAACGTGGTGTAAAGTACATGATAGTGGGAACAGGGGTCTTGCACACCTCACTTTCGACCGAAGACACACGGGTTTCTGCGTCACATCCAATTGTTCCGTGAGTACCTGTTGCGTTTGAGTATCGTCTTCATCCAATAAGGCCTGCAGTTCGTTGTCCTCCAACTTTTTCGGTGGTTTCCCGCGCTCGTCGTTTCTCACTTCAAAATCACCACTTTTCAACTTTTTGAACCACCTGAAACACTGTGTTTTTCCCGACAGCATGTTCGCCGAAAGCTTCGACAGGCATTCGATGCGATTCTCCAGCAGTTTTCTTCAAATGGTACTGAAAAACCAATGCTGTCATCAAATCGTAGTTCGTAGGTGTTGTGGATTGGCAGGACAGCCAACCCAGGAATACTAGAGGAAGCCGAAAGGCACGCGTTTTAGCTCACGCAGGCTGGCGTGAGGTCTGGAAAAGGACAGGGAAATTAGATTTTAGAAAAACGGACGTAGCTGGTGGAATACTTAACTTTAATCCATAAATGGTGAACGGCGCTCTTGATGATACATAAAACAATCTCAATATAAACTGGTAATGGCGCCTTGCTAGGTCGTAGCAAATGACGTAGCTGATGGCTATGCTAAACTGTCGTCTCGGCAAATGAGAGCGTATTTTGTCAGTGAACCATCGCTAGCAAAGTCGGCTATGCAACTGGGGCGAGTGCTAGGAAGTCTCTCTAGACCTGCCGTGTGGCGGCGCTCGGTCTGCAATCACTGATAGTGGCGACACGCGAGTCCGACGTATACTAACGGACCGCGGCCGATTTAAAGGCTACCACCTAGCAAGTGTGGTGTCTGGCGGTGACACCACGGTAGGCACAAATCGCCACATGTTTACGGGTTTGAAACAGATACCGATGTATGTAACTTGGGTTACTGTGTGTTGACATTCGTCGCAGCCTTCACAGGAAGCAGAGCAGATGGCGCTGCAGACACGGTCTCACGGACCTTACACTGACGGCAAGCGCCGTCTGTAGGTGCCCACTTCTAGACCTGGTAAAGCACCAAAAACAGGCGATATAGGAGTACGTAACACGTTACGGGGTAAGTTCTGAACTTATGCGAGGAACTAATCTGCATAACGTAAGGACTGGGCCACAGAGAGACAGTTCCACTTGGACGTGAATACTGGGGGGTCTGCCGCTCAACACAGCCTGCAGCTGCGCCGCCCCCGCAGCGCCGCCGTCAGTTTGTGTCAGCAGATCTCGACGTAAATAGTACACATTGTTGCCGGGGTATGCTAGCTCTTACTGGGTTTTATTTGAATAAGACGGCAGTGCAGCTTCAATTCAGTTATTGTACTCTGGTCACTTACGAGGCACAGGTTAGGAACCGACACCTCGCTCCAAAATGACACAGCCTTTTTAAATTTAATTTAAATAGTTTATAGTCACTGCGTGCGATACTGTTTATTAGACACGCTACAGAACGGGCTGCGCCGACGTAATTATCTGGTCTGCTGATTTTTTATTGTCTTTCCTATTTTTTGTTCTTTAGGTAGGTCAACAAATATTCATTAACAATTTATCAAAACGTTGCAGCTAGCTCAAAGTGATAAGTCCGGCGAGAGACCCTAAGAGACTGCAGTGTTGAAACTTTATACTAACACCTCAATGTCCTTATCGATACTGTTAACTTTTGCAAATATTCCCACCAAAATGAAGTTAATTTCAGCTTTTACGTTTCACTTGACACTTCCATATAACGTCAAATATCACAAACCTTCAGTTATCATTACGGAAATTACGTCAACTAGGCGCAGGTAATACTTTTGTAAAATTATCGTTACACTTTTTAAAATAACTTGGCACATCTTGAGTACTTCACTCTACACTATAAGCATTATTAGCTATCGCAACAATAACAGTAACAGCAATCACAGGACAGGAACCGGAACAGGAATAGGGATAGTAACAAGAATAGTAACGAGCTAACAATGATAGTTACATACATACACTCCTGGAAATGGAAAACAGAACACATTGACACCGGTGTGTCAGACCCACCATACTTGCTCCGGACACTGCGAGAGGGCTGTACAAGCAATGATCACACGCACGGCACAGCGGACACACCAGGAACCGCGGTGTTGGCCGTCAAATGGCGCTAGCTGCGCAGCATTTGTGCACCGCCGCCGTGTGTCAGCCAGTTTGCCGTGGCATACGGAGCTCCATCGCAGTCTTTAACACTGGTAGCATGCCGCGACAGCGTGGACATGAACCGTATGTGCAGTTGACGGACTTTGAGCGAGGGCGTATAGTGGGCATGCGGGAGGCCGGGTGGACGTACCGCCGAATTGCTCAACACGTGGGGCGTGAGGTCTCCACAGTACATCGATGTTGTCGCCAGTGGTCGGCGGAAGGTGCACGTGCCCGTCGACCTGGGACCGGACCGCAGCGACGCACGGATGCACGCCAAGACCGTAGGATCCTACGCAGTGCCGTAGGGGACCGCACCGCCACTTCCCAGCAAATTAGGGACACTGTTGCTCCTGGGGTATCGGCGAGGACCATTCGCAACCGTCTCCATGAAGCTGGGCTACGGTCCCGCACACCGTTAGGCCGTCTTCCGCTCACGCCCCAACATCGTGCAGCCCGCCTCCAGTGGTGTCGCGACAGGCGTGAATCGAGGGACGAATGGAGACGTGTCGTCTTCAGCGATGAGAGTCGCTTCTGCCTTGGTGCCAATGATGGTCGTATGCGTGTTTGGCGCCGTGCAGGTGAGCGCCACAATCAGGACTGCATACGACCGAGGCACACAGGGCCAACACCCGGCATCATGGTGTGGGGAGCGATCTCCTACACTGGCCGTACACCACTGGTGATCGTCGAGGGGACACTGAATAGTGCACGGTACATCCAAACCGTCATCGAACCCATCGTTCTACCATTCCTAGACCGGCAAGGGAACTTGCTGTTCCAACAGGACAATGCACGTCCGCATGTATCCCGTGCCACCCAACGTGCTCTAGAAGGTGTAAGTCAACTACCCTGGCCAGCAAGATCTCCGGATCTGTCCCCCATTGAGCATGTTTGGGGCTGGATGAAGCGTCGTCTCACGCGGTCTGCACGTCCAGCACGAACGCTGGTCCAACTGAGGCGCCAGGTGGAAATGGCATGGCAAGCCGTTCCACAGGACTACATCCAGCATCTCTACGATCGTCTCCATGGGAGAATAGCAGCCTGCATTGCTGCGAAAGGTGGATATACACTGTACTAGTGCCGACATTGTGCATGCTCTGTTGCCTGTGTCTATGTGCCTGTGGTTCTGTCAGTGTGATCATGTGATGTATCTGACCCCAGGAATGTGTCAATAAAGTGTCCCCTTCCTGGGACAATGAATTCACGGTGTTCTTATTTCAATTTCCAGGAGTGTATATAGGCAAAAAGAAACTACGGTATAAGAATTTTCTTCTCCTACAACTTTATGATCTTTGTAATTATCCTTCCTTTTACTTAAAACTTCTGGTGATCATAAACTACCCCAATCTTGCTAATACGTGTTATTGGAAACTATATCTTCTTAGTCATTTTACTTCCTTTTAATTAAAACTTTCACTCAAATACTTCTCGAGATCACAAAGTACCAGAAGCTTGCTAGTACGTGTTATTGAAAACTTTTAATTAAATATTTCAAATAATGTTAATTACGAATTATTATGGAAGAAAGAATTATTGAAAAATTTCCTTAGTACTGATGGAAATGCTAGCCAGTGAAACACTTTTTAACGGACTGTAAACGGTTCCTTCTTCCACTAACACCAAAAACCTAGCCTCCCTCTCGTCTAAAGAAATCGGTTAACCGGTACGGGGCCGTATTCACGAACGGAATATCTTCCACCAGAATTTTTCTGTAATCTTCGTGCCGCTGCACTGAACCTTCTCCGGAACTGAAAACAAAAATTACAGTTCGTTATTAAGCGAGAGTCAACAGCGTTTACACACTGGATAGTAAGAGAACCAACTCGTGAATGTAGCGTGTTAAACCTCCTAGCAACAAAGAGACCCGGACTTGTCGAATCAGTTAAGGCAGAGGAAGGTGCCAGTGATCATAAGGCTGTGGCAGCAACTATGACTATAGGTATCTATCTCAAGGAAAATTAAGAAATGAGGAAAATATTTTTTTGCTAGCAAGAATGACATGTTGCATATTGTAGAATGTGTGAGTAGTCAACATTGGATACACAAGTCTCTGGACAAAGATGTGGAGCACAAATGGAAAATATTCAGAAGCATCATTTATAGACAAATATCTTCCGAGCAAGGCGTTAAGAGATGGGAAAGACCCACCGTCTTTTAAAAACCGTATTACGAAAACGCTACGTAAGCAAAGACATCTTCACCACATGCCCAAGAAACGTCAAAATCTAGCTCTCAAAACAAAAACTGAACGAAGTGAAAATGAACATCAGTAGGGCAATGAGACAGGCGTTTAACGACTCTGACAGTAAAATTTTGCCAAAAGATTTTACTAAAAGCCCTTTAGGTTTTGGTCTGACGTACAATCAGTAAGCGTTTCGAAATCACCCATTCAGTCACTTAGAGTCCAAACAGGCACCGAGACGGAAGAAGACAGAGAGAAGGTCGAAATACTGAATACAGTCTTCCGAAATGGGTTCACTGCAGAAGATCGGTATATGATCCCACCTTCTATTCATCGCACGAACATCAAAATGGTAGGTATGGAGGTAACCGATCGCGGAACAGAAAAGAAGCTACAACGGCATACAAGGGAAGAACCTCAGGCACGGCCAACTGATTCATTTTTGACAGGTCTCTTGTGTATGTACAGAAAGTAAGGACTGTAACGTACTTCGGCTCATTACCTCCCACTTTTTGAGAAAATCGCCCTTAAATTTCGTGACACTAATCGCCTCAAAATTAACTGGACCGACAGATAATTTTAAACTCAGCATTTTTCATCATCATATATGTTGTACGCGAACATGTATTTTCCGCGAAATCAAGAAAAGGAACTTTTACAACAGCCGTTTTTACACGCATCAAGGTAAACACGATCCAGCGAAAGCGGCACAACGTTAGTGACCAAGACACATGGTCCATGAGCGGAGATTCCGTGTTCGATTCCAAGACGTATAGTGCATTTTTTACTTTTTGCATATGTAGCTTTCATCGTTCCGGAATTGTTTGGAACTGAAGGGTTCATAAGGTACATAAATCAATAGGGAACAATAACACGGTAGGGGAATCAATTATCTCAGGCAGTTACAATAGTGGAGATGTAACCTTCTAAGCTTTGCTGTATGAAAACAGGTACGAAAAGGACTGCTGTGTATTCTTCACGAGGAACCACAGTAGCTGACCACGGGCCCCCTCGTCCATACCGAGAAGCGACGAAGTGTGAACGCAGATACAGGGACCCATTCTTGCATCTGGGACCCTTACCAGCTGGGACTGACGGAAGAGGTACAGAAGATGCAACGAAGAGCGGCGCGTTTCGCCACGGGGCAGCCGAGTCGGCGCGAGAGCGTTACAGAGATGCTCAACAGACTCCAGCGGCAGACTGTACAAGAGAGGCATTACGCATCACGCAGCGTTTACTGCTGAAATTTGGGAAGGGTACTTCCCAGGAAGCGTCGGACAACATATTACTTCTCTCCACATACATCTCACGAAATGAGTACGACGAGAAAATTCCAGAAATTAGAGCCAACACAGAGTCTTACCGACCATCACTCTTCCAACGCGCCGTTCACGAGTGGAACGGAGAAGGGGGGATCAGTTAGTGGTACCAGAAGTCCCCTCGGCCACACACCATCAGGTGACTTGCGGAGTATTAATGTAGATGTGTACGGCAAATTGTAAGATATATCTGTTTTCTGGCTGGTTTTTTCGTAGTGAAGAATACAGAGTGCCACATAAGCGCTGTATCAAATAGGGCAGTTGTAGGCGTAAGTTCATGGGTTGTAGAAAACAAACTTATGCTAAGTCAGAATAAGACTCAGTTTTTACAGTTTATGGTGAACAACTGAACTAAAACTGACATTTTTGTAAGACATAATGAGCGTATCATTTGTGAGTCTGAACAATCCAAATTCGTATGTGTACGGGTAGGTGGTGAGCTGATAGAGAGAGCGCACGTTCAGTATCTTGTTCAAAAAATTAATAGTGTTGTATATATCACCAGATGAGTATTCTCCATTTTCAATAAACTACCATAAGAATTAAAAAGTCTTAGTAGGAACCCCGCACTTTTAAGTCTGATCTGAAGAATTTTAATGACTCACTCCTTCTGCACTGACGTGACTCCTTGTACAAAAATTAAGCAAATTCATGTGTTGTGTTGTTGATTACGCTACATATTACTTAGCGGCTTGACATCTGGGTACTATTCACGTAAATTTTGTCTGTAATTAAGGTTTCAGACATTAGTTTGATGTAGTGGCTCGTTCCATCACCTTAGACACTTGCTCCTTAGCCTAGACGTGTGCAACCAAACCAAAACAGATAAACGACTTCCATCACATTAACCTAGTGAAAGATTCGCCTTGACTGATCGACTTTACTGTTTTTATCCATGAAAGGGCATTACTCCAAAATCTTAAGTTTTCAGGAGCGAAAGAAAACGTTCTGCAGTACATGGAATGTTACAGGATCGGGTTTCCCCTGTTTAAAGAACAGGACGAAATGGATAGTTTCCCATTAGTGCAGTTGCTAAGGTTTGCAATCCATCGGAAAAAATAAGTCCACAATCTTGGAATGAGGCCCTTTTCACGAATCAGTGATTCATAAGCATCGACAAGTTATGTTTTATTAGTGTTTTAAATTGTTTCCTTTTTACCTGTTCAATTTCACAGTATTATTACTCTAATCAAAGTTCATAAAGTGGTTTCATCGATCATTATCATCAAAAGTAGCAGCAGCGGTAGTGTTACGTACAGGCCATTTCATCAAATCATCGTAGCAATACCTATATTCACGCTGAATATAATCAAGTAAACGCTGAATGTCTTGAATTTTGATCCTGTTCATAGCTACTTGTCCACAGTAAGTATTTTTAAAATTAAAAACAACGGACACTTCCGGAAATAAAACATCGGATGTATGCTTGTGCAATCATTCTACGTGCTTACACGTGACTGTAAGTTACCATGTTCAAAATGTATGAAGAAAAATGGTTCAAATGGTTAGTACACCCATGACAGTTCACTGTTGCTGTATTTATAGCATTCTGTTCATAATTTCCAACTTACCTCTTTCTTTATCTCTTTGTTTTCTTGCTACTTTCACTACTTTCGAAACCAGTAATATAAGTTATTTTACGTTTCACAACGCAGATTCAGAAATAACAGCAATTGAACTACGAAAAGTGAAACGAAAGATAAGTGCACTGAAGTGTTCGGTAGGTAGCATGCGAATGTGATCACCACTGAAAGGGCGCTACTCCAGGAACAGAGCTCTTTCATAAATGACGTCACTGTAACTCAATCGCATAAACACATCTACAGTATCTGGAATAAAGCATATCTATGTGTATAGGATCTGTTACCTTTTGTAACACATTTTGTCAAAATTTGGAGTAAGGCTCTTTCGAAACTGACTAAGTCAACTGTACCCTCTTACAGTATAGAAGACAAATCGTCACGTGACGCCGTTGTCAAGAATACATGGCTCTCCATAACTACCAACGCCGTTGCCTAGCAACGGTTTGAGACGAGTCGAAACGCGAGCAAGACGACTGTTCCTGTCCCCATTCCCAGCAAAGCCTTAAAAAACATCATGGAGCAGCGACAGCAGTAAGGCATGTGGTAAGAGATCAACCAGCGTCTGATTTCTGCCAAAGCACAGGCATGGAATCGATTGCATCTCTCTGCTGATGCATAACATTAATTGTCGATTCTTGTATGTTTAATAAATATGGAGATCTTCGACACAGCACTTATATTCAGAGTAATTTAATTTTGCAAATCAGTCGAGCGTATTGTTGATACGAAACTGTCTAAGGCAGTTTGTGTAGGAGAAAAAATAATTTTATCCATCTTTTAATTCCAGGATGATGGGGTGTCTGTAAATTACAAGTATAAACGCTCCTACGAAGCTGCCACGGCAAGTTCGTTTAGATAATGCTCGACAAGGTAAGTACATTGTCATGGTTTCTTCAAACACACGTCCTCCGTGTTCCTATCGTAAGAATATTTATTTTTACAATCATTTCTACAGTATTATAGATAAATTTCAGGCAATTAGATTACATCATGGTCAGAAAGAGATTCCGAAATCAGATACTGGATTGTAAGGAGTACCCAGGAGCAGATATAGACTCAGATCACAATATAGTAGTGATGAAGAGTAGGCTGAAGTTCAAGACATTAGTCAGGAAGAATCAATACACAAAGAAGTGGGATACGGAAGTACTAAGGAATGACGAGATACGTTTGAAGTTCTCTAACGCTATAGATACAGCAATAAGGAATAGCGCAGTAGGCAGTACAGTTGAAGAGGAATGGACATCTCTAAAAAGGGCCACCACAGAAGTTGGGAAGGAAAACATAGGTACAAAGAAGGTAGCTGTGAAGAAACCATGGGTGACAGAAGAAATACTTCAGTTGATTGATGAAAGGAGGAAGTACAAACATGTTCCGGGAAAATCAGGAATATAGAAATATAAGTCGCTGAGGAATGAAATAAATAGGAAGTGCAGGGAAGCTAAGACGAAATGGCTGCAGGAAAAATGTGAAGACATCGAAAAAGATATGATTGTCGGAAGGACAGACTCAGCATACAGGAAAGTCAAAACAACCTTAGGTGACATTAAAAGCAACGGTGGTAACATTAAGAGTGCAACGGGAATTCCGATGTTAAATGCAGAGGAGAGAGCAGATAGATGGAAAGAATACATTGAAAGCCTCTATGAAGGTGAAGCTTTGTCTGATGTGATAGAAGAAGAAACAGGAGTCGATTTAGAAGAGATAGGGGATCCAGTATTAGAATCGGAATTTAAAAGAGCTTTGGACGACTTACGGTCAAATAAGCCAGAAGGGGTAGATAACATTCCATCAGAATTTCTAAAATCATTGGGGCAAGTGGCAACAAAACGACTATTTACCTTGGTGTGTAGAATGTATGAGTCTGGCGATATACCATCTGACTTTCGGAAAAGCATCATCCACACAATTCCGAAGACGGCAAGAGCTGACAAGTGCGAGAATTATCGCACAATCAGCTTAACAGCTCATGCATCGAAGCTGCTTACAGGAATAATATACAGAAGAATGGAAAAGAAAATTGAGAATGCGCTAGCTGACGATCAGTTTGGCTTTAGGAAAAGTAAAGGGACGAGAGGGGCAATTCTGACGTTATGGCTAATAATGGAAGCAAGGCTAAAGAAAAATCAAGACACTTTCATAGGATTTATCGACCTGGAAAAAGCGTTCGACAATATAGAATGGTGCAAGCTGTTCGAGATTCTGAAAAAAGTAGGGGTAAGCTATAGGGACAGACGGGTCATATACAATATGTACAACAACCAAGAGGGAATAATAAGAGTGGACGATCAAGAACGAAGTGCTCGTATTAAGAAGGGTGTAAGACAAGGCTGTAGCCTTTCGCCCCTACTCTTCAATCTGTACATCGAGGAAGCAATGATGGAAATAAAAGGAAGGTTCAGGAGTGGAATTAAAATACAAGGTGAAAGGATATCAATGATACGATTCGCTGATGACATTGCTATCCTGAGTGAAAGTGAAGAAGAATTAAATGATCTGCTGAACGGAATGAACAGTCTAATGAGTACACAGTACGGTTTGAGAGTAAATCGGAGAAAGACGAAGGTAATGAGAAGTAGTAGAAATGAGAACAGCGAGAAACTTAACATCAGGATTGATGGTCACGAAGTCAATGAAGTTAAGGATTTCTGCTACCTAGGCAGTAAAAGGACCAATGGCGGACGGAGCAAGGAGGACATCAAAAGCAGACTCGCTATGGCAAAAAAGGCATTTCTGCCAAGAGAAGTCTACTAATATCAAATACCGGCCTTAATTTGAGGAAGAAATTTCTGTGGATGTACGTCTGGAGTACAGCATTGTATGGTAGTGAAACATGGACTGTGGGAAAACCGGAACAGAAGAGAATCGAAGCATTTGAGATGTGGTGCTATAGACGAATGTTGAAAATTAGGTGGACTGATAAGGTAAGGAATGAGGAGGTTCTACGCAGAATCGGAGAGGAAAGGAATATGTGGAAAACACTGATAAGGAGAAGGGACACAATGATAGGACATCTGCTAAGACATGAGGGAATGACTTCCATGGTACTAGAGGGAGCTGTAGAGGGCAAAAATTGTAGAGGAAGTCAGAGATTGGAATACGTCAAGCAAATAATTGAGGACGTAGGTTGCAAGTGCTACTCTGAGATGAAGAGGTTAGCACAGGAAAGGAATTTCTGGCGGGCCGCATCAAACCTGTCAGTAGACTGATGACCAAAAAAAAAAAAAAAAAAGTACTATTTTGGTTCAATTATAGTGTCTCGTTCTATGTGTCAGCTTAAACCAGCGACGTCGTGTTTGACATAATGGGTTTACGATGCGAAAGATGGAAAGTCCTGTTATTAAATGTTATTTATGATTGTCTTAGTAACCTACGTAAACCATGCTGTTTATTGTCAATAAGTCACGATTTCCGAGAGTGTTGTTAGGCGGCAAACTAAGGGCACAGCCTAAACTGCTGCTAGTGAATCAAGCAGCAATCGTATTTGTAATCTCGGATCTCGTAAAATAATATGGCTACAGTTTTCTGAATAATACATGATATCCGAAGGTGAGGTTCTGCAGGACAACTTAAACTCCTGCGAATGGAACGATTAGCAGTCACATTTATAAGCTTGCTTCTTACAAATATTTGGTTGTATTGTTTTCGAAAATAGCATGATTTCTGAGAAGGAGGTTAAGGAGGAACTTAAAGGGACAGTTATATAGGTCAATCAAAGTCCTCCAATCCACGGAACGTAACATTTGTTGAAATTTTGTTAAGTGTATTGTTACTACTTTTACGTTGTTTTTTTTATCTCTGTACTTGAGCTATCTAGGTCAAGTTTAGTTTTCGATTACTAAATTCCATATTTATCGCAATATTACAGAAAGTAAAACCAAGAAGACAAATCCTGTAACAAAGAACTGCACTCACCTGCTGCAAAAACGCTGAATATAATGAATTTTTAGTGATATCTAGAATTGAAATATGTAGCTGAATTCTAGTTACAGATTCCAACATTTGTCACTTTTCCGTGAATTTACATTACTTTTGTAGTGCCTTTTCTTCTAGGAATGCGGTGTCGATTTCTCTTTATGTCCTGCTTATGTCCTCCTTAAAATTCCTATTTTTTTATTACTGGATTTGCCAACTTATAGATTGCTTAGGACCTAAGACAATGGGACAATAGTTTTCTTCTTCCCAGAACTTCTTTGTGCATTGTCTGACGGCCTGCCTCTGTTCTTTTGAGTTTTGTAGTCGGATGAGAAATTTTGCAGTATTGATCAGTAGCCTGAAATTTTTCCTGTCCTGTCTGGTGTCTTCTGTGACGTTTAGTTTTCTCAAATCATTTCTTGTCTCTTCCAGCCATCTAATGGTGTTTTTTGATGTGGAAATGAAATTAAAAACTTTCTTCTTTAGTCTATTGTCACTCATTATGTAAATATGAGCGTAAAACTTTAATCTCCTATTCCTTATCGTGTCTGTGATTGTTTCTATGTTTCTGCACAGCTCATCACTTCTCCTCTCCTTCAAGTTGTTGGTTTTGTCCTTTTGTGGCCCAGAAGCTTTTCTGCTTTTCCACTTCTTGTTCACCTCTTGCACTCAGTGTTAGGCGTTCAGGTCCGCACAGCGCTCCTCGTTTAAGCACTACTGTGTAAATTTTTGCCTGGAATGATACTGATCTTTTGTTATTTGTATTTGGGTGAGTTTGTTTGATAGTTCCACTTTCCTCGATCTTTCTTTATTTGTCGTGTTATCTAACCGATTTGATTGTATCCACTTGTAACGCTGGAAATACTTATCCTCCTATTTCCATCTATTGTACTATAAATTTTTTTCCTTATTTTGTTACCTCAAGATATGAAATTTCTGTGTCTTTATATATTGTAATTGTTTTACAATTTGTATATATATATATATATATATATATATATATATATATATATATATATATATATATACAGGGTGAGTCAGCTAACATTACCGCTGGATATATTTCGTAAACCACATCAAATACTGACGAATCGATTCCACAGACCGAATGTGAGGAGAGGGGCTAGTGTAATTGGTTAATACAAACCATAAAAAAATGCACGGAAGTAACACAAACCTACGTTTTTTTAAATGGAACCCCGTTAGTTTTGTTAGCACATCTGAACATATAAACAAATACGTAATCAGTGCCGTTCGTTGCGTTGTAAAATGTTAATTACCGCGAGTTGCCGCGCTTTCGGGGTTGGGCAGCATGTAATTGCGCTCGACTTGCTATGACAGTTTCTGACGCGGTGTCGCGGACGGGAAGCATTAGCTGGCGCACATCAAGAGCCCGTTTCGCCTGGTGACCGTGTCGAGAAGAAGGCGCGCCAACATCCAGATTCTGCAACAGCGACGGCCGACAATGAGTAACTGTCGCCACCGCCTCGATCGACGACTTCAAACCTTCAATCAACCAACATGGAATACTGAAAGCACGTTAAGTTTTAGAACTGTATGGTAGACCTCAGCTTTTCAAATTGTTCCATTTGCATCACTAAAATACAGCAACTTATCATGAACCTTTGTTGCTCATTGTCCCAATTGCATTACCAAGCAGGGTCCCTTCCTTTTCCGAAATGAACCCGAGTGTCGTTGAAATTCAAACGACAGCATTAATGTAATATCATTCCATTTCACTGCTTTAATTTCAAAGTTCAGTTAAAATATTCATAGCTGATTATAATAACCAAACAGAACTACATTTAGATTACACAAACACAAATTAAGAGTGCGAGTTTTATTACCATATTTTAGCTTGCCTGTGACTGCAGCTCAACTTGGTACGTACTAAATTTTACTATTGTTAATTGTTCAAAATCATTTAATTCAATTTCAAAGTTAAATCTCTTATTTCTAAATTGCGTAGATTCAAGTTGATTTTGAGATGATTGTTGAGGTAGCCCAAGACTAACCTTATTTTATTTTATCTCGAAGTGCTTCAGAACGAAAGTTCACTATTAATTTCAGTCATTAAATTAACTTTCAATTTTCCGGTTTTATTAATTCTTTTGCTAAATTAAGTCAGAGTGTAGCGAAATTTATTATTTCTGACAAACATTCAGTTTTCATACAACACGTGTCAACCTTTAGTTGCCACGCTTTCAGTGCCAATTATATGTGCATCAACCTTCCTTTTTTAGTTATTATGGTAGTTGTCCATAGGACCGGCGACCGTAATTTTTCCCAAATCTCAAATATCTAATTAACGCCAGTTAATTGTTAACGTAACGACCACACATTTACTTTCTTTATTAACTTTATCCTTTTTCAAAATTAATTTTCGCCAGTTTCATTTGCATTTTTCCTTTCATTTAGATGTAACCCTTCCTCCCTCTTTACCGACAGATTAACTTCGGTGACGATTCCTTTTCCCAAATTTCCATTAGGTACACGCGGTTTAATTTTTCACTGTCATTGAGGTCTATAAATGAGGGGGAGATTACACGTGGCGACCTGGTGAAAGGACAATCTTCGGATTTGAGGTTGTTCTTGACACGAATTTTGCATTGTGCAAATCTCGTAACAAAGTACTGGTTACGAACTGAGAATAAGTACTGGGAGGTTACACACTCTCCCACATACTTAAACGTATCAACGGTTTTGAAGCGTCCGTGCTGTGTTTGCATAGATTTTTCACAGTCATGTATATGTTCAATGTATTGCGTTTTCGCTTTCGATGTTTGTAGTCCGGTTTTAGATGCAAAGATAATGATACAAACACTGTAGGATATTTCCGCTATTTTCTTCTTAGAAACCTTAGCAATATCGTCAGCTGAAAAAGAGGTATTCCACTTCAGATCTTGCTCTTTCTTGTTCAAGATGTGTATGTGAGAGAGTGGATACAATCAAATCGGTTAGGTAACACCACAAATAAAGAAAGATCGAGGACAATGGGATTATAGAACCTCTCATGACCTTTCCTGAGATCACACAGAAGAGAATCGGTGAGAGCCCATCGCCCTGCCGAACTCCTGTTTCAATTACGGAAGCTTCAGAAACTTCTCCTAGGAATGTAACTTTTGAAGTTGTGTCTGTACGTGTGTGTTTGACTGTCTGTTGGTTCGGTCAACACCTGCTTCTCCCAGTGTTAAGTGTACTGTCTGTTCTTCTACAGAATCGTAGGCTCTTTTGAAATCAGTGAATGTAACGACTGTGTTGTTTTGCATTGTTCTGATCCTGAGGACTGTTTTCTTTCGTCAACCCCGCTTGGTACTCGCCAGTTGTTTGTTCTGCTTGGTCTTCTGTCTCAGTCAGCAGAGGTCCCAGTAGAGAGCTCGGTAAGTGTGGGTGTGTGTCTTGTCCCCCTTCTTATCTGGCGGATGGATTACGGTTTGCTTCCAGTCGTCCGATGCTCCTCCTTTCTCCCAGCAGTATCTCGTAACCTCGTAAACGGCCTCAGCTGCCCGCCCCCAGCTAGTTATCACATCTCACTGCACACGAGTTACCAGCCCAGTGTCTGCTCTTCTGTCAGGCAATCCGTCCTTGCAATATGAGCATGCCGCATATTCGTCGTCTTCGGATGTTTCATTTTCTGTAGAGTAAATTTGCTTTTCTTTGGTATGCCTCTTCTGTAACTGAAGAGATGTTCCTTTTCCTTTCTCTTTCTTCTTCTCTTTCCCAGCGAGCAGCCTGATCTTTGCTCTATTCCCTGTAGCTTCTTTAAATTGCATCGATTTTTTGGCCACTTCACGTACCTCATTCATGTAGGGAGATGATGTGGGAATAGCGGTTGACCTCTTTTCTCTTCACTCTTTGCTGCTCCAATGTAGCTCTGAGTGCTGGTGTAACATTCTTCGGGTTAAAAGTAGGCAAGGTTGGCAGAGTGGGGTTACTTATGAATGAATTTGGAGTATCAGGCATCAGAGAACAGTGGCGTGTTTGTTGCAGCTCAGTAGTTTGTAATCTGGCGCTGCAGTCAGTTTGCCCGAGTCTGCGAAGTGCGTCTGGGGAGTCAGTGGGAGCGTCAGTGTCTGGGTTTGGCTGAACGGTGTGCTGAAGGCTTCTCAGTGGCGGTGGCTGTCGCCTCAGTCGGAATACCAGTCGTCGCAGCTGGTAGCGAGTCACTGTCAGACTTCTCGAGCCCTTTCATTGCAATTCTCATGTTGGCAGCAAACACGTAGGACGACATTTGCCACAGTGTGACAACTATCCACGGGCTCGACCTTAGCCACATTCTCAGTTCGTCATCGTAATACGAGTTTAAGGGTTTCGTAAACCTGTGCACCGGCGTTCAAGTAAGGTGAATTGTGTCTGAATGCTGTGAAACAGAGGAGAAAGATTTGATTAATAATGTAGAATGAAAGGTGTATGGATATTAGAAAAGAGTGTGAAGAGGAATGAAGGTAACATTTTTTATTTGGTGGGACAGTAACCGCGCATAGTTAGATCCATTGTTGAACTGGACAGTCAAATCAGGGAAACTGAGAGCTTTCATTAAAGATCCTTTAATTTTCAGTGTAAGGGTTGGTTCCTGTGCATCAGTTATTTCTCCAGCAGTTGTGAGAGTATGCGTTTGATAGCAATATTCCATTTTGTCAATGTTAATGCGTGTTGTGACGTGAATTTCATACAATTAATACTATATCAGTGTAAAAACAGATTGTTAAAGGAATATGTCACCTAAGAGCATTGTCCACATCCTCGATCCAACAAATTTTTATTTAAAGGAGTGTCTCACTCAGTGATGTGTACAAAATAGTTTACTTGCTGTCTGGAGCATTGCACTAGGCTCTCAGTAACTGTAGCCAGAAATTTGCGACTGGTGCACAGAGAGCGGCAAGCACCACCTTTCCTAACAATTAGACACTGAAATGAAAATATATCACCTCGTAGTGTGTTTGCTACGAAATTTATCAACGCAGAGAGATCATTTCATGAATAGCAAGGGGACCACTTTGTTTTTATCAAAACATTAATAGTAAAGTAGAGGATTTAATCACTTTGCACATTTTTACAATATGAACACAGTAACACGTGTTCATAGAGACATAGCGACACGTTACTGCAGGAAAAGAAAGTGTACCATCCGGTTATCAAAATACAAATTGATTCACATGATTTCACAGCAGTAACTGACTACGGCTCTCTAGTTACACGGATCTGTGATGCAGCATGTAATAAATGCAATGTGAATAATTCTTGCCCTACAACCCCATTACAAAAGACTAAAGTTAGAGGAGCAGTTGCAGGAAAAGGAGTAGCTGTAAATCGACAGACATGATTAAAATTTACTGTTCATGGCGACACATTTTATGGAAATTTTTGTCCCACTTTTAACAACTGAAGTTATGCTAGGTATGGATTTCTTGGCAGAATATCAAGCCATTTAGGACTTTAAAGATCCTTCTATTCTACTACGCGACAATAACGAGCAAGTAGCGCTGCAGATTCTGCAGAGCATTTCAATGGACGAACAGGATATTAACGGATTATAGCTTTGTTCATACACAAAGAATACACAATGGTATACGCCACTTTTCACTGACACGTCTTTTGCTACCGACAGTGGAGATGAAGAATTTAACTTCGATGTTTCGCAGACAATCAAAGCAAAGGTAGACAGCAACAGACGAACCAAATAACCCACTGAATGGGACAGATATTTCAGAATACCATTAATTCAATTCCTAATGAGTCAACTTTGCTCTCGCCACGTTTAGCTTCGAATGATAAAAATCCACCAGACAAATAAAAGAACTTGTTTCTTTCTCCAAGTGATACTGTTTATGTCATTGATTGACACTGAAATTACTAATATAAAAAAGGCAGCTGAAAAGAGGAAAATGCTACAAAAGAAGATATCTCACACTAGAAAATTGAAAGTTGGACAAAAAGTTTTAGTTCGAGCACACCCACTATCTTGTAAAGCAAAGAACAATGTCAGAAAATTGTATTACTTTATAACGGACCATTTCGGGTTCGAAGAGTTCCACTTCCGAACGTAGTACATCTTGAAACATCCAGAACGAAAGCTTGGAGAGGTCTTCATCACATCACCAATACGAAACCGTTCATTGACTAATTATTTGACTTTCTACACCATTGATAGATAACAGTTACCTTCTGACAAGACGTATTTTATCTTTATACGATATCAGCCATTTGTATGTAATAGCATTTTCTACAGGTATTCTTTTATTGACATGTGTGCCTAAATGACAATAACAATTTTTCTCATGCAGTACTATAAGTACAAGCCATTTCGTATGTTTATCACTGTTATGTGTTATCACTTTTATGTACCAGATTCAATTATTTTTACGGAGCATATACCACGTCATTTTCTAACATAACGGACCCAGATCTTTACAATACATCATTTTACATGTAGATATTACGTAAAAGAAGACCGCAATGATGTCAAATGCAGAGGCATCACAGAAGAAATAAGCAACATGAGAAACAATAACATAGAATTTTGCGCGTCATAATGCATCTTCTCTTACAGGCTAACGTACAGAAGTAGTCCATAACGGATTCAGGATAGCGCTGATAAAACTAGTACAGTATATATATTTTCACAGGTATGACATGTACTGTCAATAATCGGAGGAGATATTTAATTTCAGTGTCTTGCACTGAGATACTCTAACCCTGAGATATAAGCAAGGTTTCTTCATTGACTGTATGAAATTTACTAAAGGTGTCTTATGTGAAGGCCGGCCGCAGTGGCCGAGCGCTTCTAGGCGCTTTAGTCTGGAGCCGCACGACCGCTACAGTCGCAGGTTCGAATCCGGCTTCGGGCATGCATGTGTGTGATATCGTAAGGTTAGTTAGGTTTAAGTAGTTCTATCTTCTAGGGGACTGATGACATCAATGTTAAGTCCCACAGTGCTCAGAGCAATTTGAACCATTCGTATGTGAAGTGAAGACTTAAGGATTAATTACAGACGATGTTTGTGTAGCAATGATTAATGGATTTTTATAAGAACGATATGATGAGATAATAAGAAGTGAGGATTGGAAACCTTTTATGATTATTATGTAGACGTTAATGATTTGTGATATGAAGTGTGGCATATTGGTCTTAGGGATTGTTAGGGATTGCGTGATGATTTTACCCTTGGTGCATGCTTCTCTGATTGTTTTTTAGTGTGTTTCTCGGACGACGAGTATTTCTAGTGGTTTGCGATAAAGTGTTGCAAAACGATAATACAAGGCTATGAAGTTACGGGAAGATAAACACTTTCTTTCAAAAATATGCATTTTTTTGTTTGTGAACAGCAACGTGAAGGACTGAAGACGCTTATTGCCATGTACTTGCTTTGATGGATTTGTGACTTTGCTTGCATTAATGGATCTTTTCTCATCCACAGAATAATATCATTTCTAATTCTTTTTCGACTATAGTTAACCGACTCTATCGGAAATAGATAGCTCATTATTTACACTACAGGCCATTAAAATTACTACACCAAGAAGAAATGCAGATGATAAACGGGTATCCATTGGACAAATATATTATACTAGAACTGACATGCGATTACATTTTCGCGCAATTTGGCTGCATAGATCCTGAGAAATCAGTACCCAGAACAACCACCTCTGGCCGTAATAACGGCCTTGATACGCCTGGGCATTGAGTCAATCAGAGCTTGGATGGCGTGTACAGGTACAGCTGCCCATGCGGCTTCAACACGATACCACAGTTCATCAAGGGTAGTGACTGGCATATTGTGGCGAGACAGTTCCTCGTTTTCCATGTGTGCGAGATGTGGAGAATGTGCTGGCCAGGGCAGCAGTCGAACATTTTCTGTACCCAGAAAGGCCCGTACAGGACCTGCAACATAGAGTCGTGCATTATCCTGCTGAAATGTAGGGTTTCACAGGGATCGAATGAAGGGTAGAGCCACTGGTCGTAATACATCTGGAATGTAGCGTCCACTGTTCAAAGTGCCGTCAATGCGAACAAGAGGTGACCGAGAGGTGTAACCAATGGCACCCCATCCCATCATACCAGGTGATACGCCAGTATGGCGATAACGAATACACGCTTCCAATGTGCGTTCACCGCGATGTCGCCAAACACGGATGCGACCATGATGATGCTGTAAACAGAACCTGAGTTCATCTGAAAAAATGACGTTTTGCCATTCGTGCACCCAGGTGCTCCTGTCTGTGATGCAGCGTCAAGGGTAACAGCAGCCACAGTCTCCGAGCTGATAGTCCATGCTGCTGCAAACGTCGTCGAACTGTTCGTGTAGATGGTTGTTGTCTCGCAAACGTCCCCATCTGTTGACTCTGGGATCGAGACGTGGCTGCACGATCCGTTACAGCCATGCTGATAAGATGCCTGTCATCTCGACTGCTAGTGATACGAGGCCGTTGGGATCCAGCACGGCGTTCCGTATTACCCTCCTAAACCCACCGACTCCATATTCTGCTAACAGTCATTGGATCTCGACCAACACGAGCAGCAATGTCGCGATAAGATAAACCGCAATCGCTATAGGCTGCAATCCGATCTTTATCAAAGTCGGAAACGTGATGGTACGCATTTCTGCTCCTTACACAAGGAATCACAACAACGTTTCACCAGGGAACGCCGGTCAACTGCTGTTTGTGTATGAGAAATCGGTCGTCATGTCAACTCGTTGTAGGTGTCGCCAACGGCGCCAACCTTGTGTGAATGCTCTGAAAAGCTAGTCATTTGCATATCACAGCATCTTCTTCCCGTCGGTTAAATTTCGCGTCTGTAGCACGTCATCTTCGTGGTGTAGCAATTTTAATGGGTAGTAGTGTATTTTCATTCTGTATATTGACTCTGCACGCTGCAGGCTCAAGAAAATGATCGCTGAGGGTATGACGCGAGCCACTGCCCTGTTGTCTACCAGCTTGGTGACCTCGTCTGGATCTTCACTCCTGTTCGGAAGGTTGGTCTCTCTGAGAAGCTCCTCAGGCCCTACTTTGGACCTTATAAAGACCCCGACACAAGACGACGAGAGATCATAGATACGGTCCACGTCCTTCGAATGAAGCCCTATAAGGATCCTGCAACCCAGGGTAAATTCGAAGCTCCGGCGAGAGGCAACAAGCGGAAAGGTGACGAAGAGCGTAGCGGCTAACGAAGTTCTAAGAAGATCACTGCAAGGGTGAGAATCAGTCATCGGGATGATTCGTTCTCGGACTAGGACGATGTAACATCGAGACGATGTTCTCTTAAGGATTGAGAAATGTCGCGGAAGAAGCTGAGTAGCAGCGTGGTGTGGTTGTTATGATACTAAACTGTTGCAAGGAGGGTCATGAGTTCTAAACTCACGTGGACCGTACAATTTTAAATTCTATATTCGGTTCGAGTACATTCTAGAAGTAACCACAAATGTGAAGAATCGTTGTACTGGAATGTTCTGTAGCATTATATATACGGTATGTGTTGTGGCCGGAGGCAGTTTGCTCCATGCTGTTGTAAGTGCAAGTGCTGAATATACCTTCGTTAAGTGAAGTTAGTGTTCGTTATTCATCTACTTACACCTTCTTCTACGTGACAATATGCTAGGTTTTCAGTTATTCATAGGATCCTCTTGTTGTTAGACATGATCTTCTTAGATTGATTGCTTGTCATTATCTATCCCTGCACTGCATGTTCAAGTTCTGGGTGAACGAGTATTTGATGTGTAAACAATGTCACTGGTTGAGCATTGTGTGTGTTTCTGTAGTAGTGTAAGATGTCGTGGTCTCCTGACCTTCATTGCTTACATATTCCGCCCTCACAATCATATTCCACACATCAAGACGCTTCATTCGAACTCAAACTCGATAAAATACGTTCAATGTTGTATTCTTTCATGTAAATGACATGCAAATAACAAGTAAGCGCACTGTGGTTGAAATACTCGAGGCTGGCGTGCACACATTCCAGACACGACGGTCACAGCAGCTTTTAGTTCAAGAGAGGCAGACCACACGCCAGGAGGCCGGTCCATTCAGAGAATGAGTCAACCTCGACCGCCCATGCAGCGGACAGCGTTTGCTCGAGTGAATGACCCCGTGTTTGGCTTAAAAGCAAATTCCGCTACATTGCGTGGGAGCACCCAGCCTACGCATTCTTTATAAATATAGCAGGCAGTTTCATAGATTTTCACAGGGAGACAACAAACGCCAAACGCCGATGCTACAGATTTCCGGATTGGTCGCCTTAAACGAAACGTCATTCTCCCGTTTTAGAAGAGCAATGCTGATTGCCAGACGATAATCCTGACGCCTTGAGCTGAAGGAGTAATGGAAGAGGCCTAAAGATATACCCCTTCACGTTTGGCGTGGAGAGGGGCTGTTTCGTTGTCGCTCTTGGAGCGAGAACACGTAACGAGAGCGTGTGTGCTCGTACATGTACTCAAAGAGCGAGGAACAAGTCTCTCCTCAGCACTTCTCTGGGAGAGCACCTCTGTCAAGAGCGAATCGGAGTATGACTCTATATTGAGTCCTTGCGATTAATCGATGTTCACTATGTTGGCCGCCACACTTATTGTGCGGTGTGAACAGACAGAGTTATAGTTACACTCCTGCGAGCGAATTTTTGAGTGGCATCGTGGTGGACTGGTTATCTGACCGGTGTACCACGCCAATAGTTAAACTAGGGGCGAATAGGAGTCCTTGACTTCATCAAGGCGTAGGGAGAGTTTGATTGGCGAAGGTCAATCCAGATAGAACGACAGTTACCTTATTTGTCAGCAGCAAGTAGTGCCGACAGCAGTCATTGCATCTTACGGTATTGTGCACTACAGCTCTTGCGAGCCCCATATTTCCTTCACAACAGTACACTTCACTGCATTTCACACACGATAGCCTCGACCATACCTAGCAACGTTCTTACAGATAATTATTCAAGTTGAGAAGGCGTGGCTCTGACCCATTCTGCCAAGTCAATAAGCATCTTAAACTTTGTATATAAATTTCATTACCGAATCCTATCCTTGAGAGGTAACTTCATATTCTGAAAAGAACCCGGAAATAACTTGTTCAGTTCATAACTAAAATTGCCAATGTGATTTTTCAGAATTTTTGCAAACATATAATAATTTTCGTTAGTTTCATGTTTTTCTTACACTAACTAGCACTACTTGAGAAACCAAGTATCCCACTAGTTATGTAAGAAATCTTGTGAATTTTTGTGTCATTTCCTTAGAGTGGACGACTCCAGAAGATATTTATTGCTGAAAGTTTTTGAGGCATTACTATTTAGAACGTTAGGAGCATCTTTCTGACTTCTGTAGCAGTGTGGGGGTGGAAATTGCATCTTGCAGGAGCCACAGGGTAAAGGGTACATCTCAGATTAATCCGTTGCGTAGAATAACAGAAAAGCAGATCAGCCCCCTTTCGCTCACAGTGTTTGTTCCGCTATCATATAAGCATACACTAAAGGATCCTTCTTTCTATGTATTCACAATACATTACATTTGTCAATGTTAAGGGTCAGTTGCCATTCCCTGCACCAAGTGCCTATCTGCTGCAGATCTTCCTGCATTTCGCTGCAATTTTCTAATGCTGCAACTTCTCTGTATACTACAGCATCATCCGCGAAAAGCCGCTTGGAACTTCCGACACTATCTACTAGGTTGTTTATATACTGTATATTGTGAAAAGCAATGGTCCTATAACACTCCCCTGAGGCACGCCAGAGGTTACTTTAACGTCTGTAGACGTCATTGAGAGCAACAGATTCTGTTCTATTTGCTAAAAACTCTTCAATCCAGCCACACAGCTGGTCTGATATTCCGTAGGCTCTTACTTTGTTTATCAGGTGACAGTGCGGAACTGTATCGAACGCATTCCGGAAGTCAAGGAAAATGGCATCTACCTCGGAGCCTGTATCTAATATTTTCTGCGTCTCATGAACAAATAAAGTGAGCTGCGTCTCACACGATCGCTGTTTCCGGAATCCATGTTGATTCCTACAGAGTAGATTCTGGATTTCCAGAAATGACATGATACGCGAGCAAGAAACATGTTCTAGAATTCTACAACAGATCGATGTCAGAGATATAGGCCTATAGTTTTGTGCATCTGCTCGACGACCCTTCTCGAAGACTGGGACTACCTGTGCTCTTTTCCAATCATTTGCAACCTTCCGTTCCTCTGGAGACTTGCGGTACACGGCTGTTAGAAAGGGGGCAAGTTCTTTAGCGTACTGTGTGTAGAATCCAATTGGTATCCCGTCAGGTCCAGTGGACTTTCCTCTGTTGAGTGATTTCAGTTGCTTTTCTATTCCTTGGACACTTATTTCGATGTCAGCCATTTTTTTGTTCGTGCGAGGACTTAGAGAAGGACCTGCAGTGCGGTCTCCCTCTGTGAAACAGCTTTGGAAAAAGGTGTTTAGTATTTCAGCTTTACGCGTGTCATCCTCTGCTTCAATGCCATCATCATCCCGGAGTGTCTGGATATGCTGTTTCGAGCCACTTACTGATTTAACGTAAGACCAGAACTTCCTAGGATTTTCTGTCAAGTCGGTACATAGGATTTTGCTTTCGAATTCACTGAACGCTTCACACATAGCCCTTCTTACGCTAACTTTGACATCGTTTAGCTTCTGTTTGTCTGAGACGTTAAGTCTCCAGCGAAGCTCTCTTTGCTTTCGCAGTAGTTTCGCAACTTTGTTGTTGAACCATGGTGGGTTTTTTCCCGTCCCTCACAGTTTTACTCGGCACGTACCTGCCTAAAACGCATTTTACGATCGCCTTGCACTTTTTCCATAAACACTCAACATTGTCAGTCTCGGAACAGAAATTTTCGTTTTGATCTGTTAGGTAGTTTGAAATCTGCTTCTATTACTCTTGCTAAACTGATAAACCTTCATCCCTGTTTTTACATGCCTATGTTTGTCTGAGAGGTTTCGGCTGCGTTTAAGTTTGCAGTGAAGCTCTCTTTGCTTTCGCAGTAGTTTTCTAAGTTTGTTGTTGAACCACGGTGGGTTTTACCCGTCCCTCACAGTTGTACTCGGCACGTAACTGTCTAGACCGCATTTTATGATTGCCTTGAACTTTTTCCATAAACACTCAACAATTTCAGTGTCGGAACAGATATTTTCGTTTTGATCTGTTAGGTAGTCTGAAATCTGCCTCCTATTACTCTTGCTAAACAGATACACCTTCGCCGGCCGGTGTGGCCGAGCGGTTCTAGGCGCGTCAGACTGGAACCGCGCGACCGCTACGGTCGCAGGTTCGAATCCTGCCTCGGGCTTGGGTGTGTGTGATGTCCTTAGGTTAGTTAGGTTTAAGTAGTTCCAAGTTCTAGGGGACTGATGACCTCAGATGTTAAGTCCCATAGTGCTGAGAGCCATTTGAACCATTTTTTGAGATAAACCTTTCTCCCTTTTTCTTATATTCCTATTAGTCCCATATTCAGGGTTCTTACAAGGGAACATCCTGATCAACCCCCCTCAGATTTATTTATAAGTTGGCATAGTGGATAGGCCTTGAAAAACTGAACACAGATCAATCGAGAAAAGAGGAAGAGGTTGTGTGGAACTATGAAAAAATAAGCAAATATACAAAATGAGTAGTCCATCTGTATGATAGGCAACATTAAGGAGAATCTGAGCTCAGGAGCGCCGTGGTCGCGTGGTTAACGTGAGGAGCTGCGGAATGAGAGGTCTTTGGTTCAAGTCTTCCCTCGAGTGAAAAGTTTACATTCTTTATTTTCGCAAAGTTATGATCTGTCCGTTCGTTCATTGGCGTCTCTGTTCACTGTAATAAGTTTAGTGTCTGTGTTTGGCGACCGCACCGGAAAACCATGCGATTAGTAGACGAAAGGGCGTGCCTCCCCAATGGGAACCGAAAACATTGGATCGAAAGGTCACAGGTCAACCGATTCTTCCACAGGAAATATTCATTGACCTTGTTATTGAAGTAGCGAGCTATATTTGCTGGATTCATATTGTCCACGGAATACATCTCACGTATTTAATGCACTGTCGTCCAAAGTAGCGAACAGTCAACTGGCAGCCAGGGAGCCTCGTTAGCAGGAATACTCTCTCTTCCGTGCGCTGTAGTCGACTGACGTCGTGTGTTTCGATGTTTGTTTAGCTGTAGCGTTCCCATACTACGGCGCAGTTACCTCGCATCCGACGGGCCGACGGACAGATAATAATTGTCTGAAAATAAAAAATTAAACTTTTCACTCGTGGGGAAGACTTGAAGGAAGGACCTCTCGTTTCGCAGCTACTCACGCTAACCACAGGACCACGGCGCTCGGGAGCTCACACTCTCCTTGATGTTGCCTATCTTGCGCATGGACTACTCAGTTTGTATATTTTGCTTATTTTTTTTCATGGTTCCACACAACTTCTTCCTGTTTCCTCGATTGATCTGTGTTCAGTTTTTCAAAGCCTATCCACTGTGCCAACTTATAACTAAATCTGACGGGGGGTGCGATGGGGAGGTTCCCTTGTTAGAGCAATTTGAACCATTTCGCTACATATGATGTTACGTATAATCTCACTCAGGTCGCACTTCGACTCTAAAGAAGGCCACGCCTGCAGATTTTTTATGCGTAAACCAGCGTTTTTGGAGACGCTCCGTCACGTGTGAGAGTGGAACTAGTTGTCACCCTAAAAGCGTGCGGCAGACGCTCGGATGAATGGACAAGCGCGCCGGCCGCCAGTCAGTGTCACTGTGGCGGTGGTCCGGGCGGGTGACGCCACACCCGCTGTGGTTGGCTCAGCCTGCGGAAAGGCTTCCGCCCCCCCCCCCCCTTCACCGGGCCTCTCGCACTCGGCGCGTTCGCGGCTCAGCCTCGACAGCCGGCGATGCATCCAGGGAGCGCGGCCGCTTCCCTGCTTGTCCTGCTGGCGGCCAACCACTCCTCGCTGCTCCGCTGCGCCTGCGACCACTTCGCCAACGTCACCGACGTCGACGGCCGAGGCGGACTCAGTCACAGTCAAGCGGAGATATGGACAAACTACTGTCTCCACCAGAGTGAGTACTCTGACCTACAGTAGGCGTTCACGCCGCGTTACGGGCCGTGCAGTTTTGCAACTACTAACAGGCGGCTTGGCTTGCGCACACTTTTATGAAGGAGGGTGAAACATTCTCTGCCCGGCAGTGCAGGACTGTGTTTGTAACGGGCGAAAATGCTCTTTGCCTTCACCTATTTAGGTGTATGGAATTTGTCGAAGCCTATTCCAGAGAGAATGTATCATGAGCTATCAGAGACGAGATACTGGCATAAGTAAAGCTGTGAGGACCGGGCGTGAGTCGTGCTTCGGTAGCTCAGTTGGTAGAGCACTTGCCCGCGAAAGGCAAAGCTCCTGAGATCGAGTCTCGGTCGGGCACACAGTTTTAATCTGCCAGGAAGTTTCATATCAGCGCACACTCTGCTGCAGAGTGAAAATCTCATTCTGGAAACATCCCCCAGGCTGTGGCTAAGCCGTGTCTCCACAGTATCCTTTCTTTCAGGAGTGCTAGTTCTGCAAGGTTCGCAGGAGAGCTTCTGCAAACTTTGGAAGGTAGGAGACAAGGTACTGGCAGAAGTAAAGCTGTGAGTACCGGGCGTGAGTCGTGCTTCGGTAGCTCAGTTGGTAGAGCACTTGCCCGCGAAAGGCAAAGGTCCCGAGTTCGAGTCTCGGTCGGGCCCACAGTTTTAATCTGCCAGGAAGTTTCATATCATGAGCTGTGATTTGCAACGTCTGAAAATTACCGATCTAGAGCTCTCATACCCTTTTCATGAGCAGAAAAGGTATCGCACGTCCGGCCCCGGATCTAACCACGAGGGCCGATGTGCCGGTCAGCCTGGACATGGTTTTTAGGCGGTTTTCCACATCCCCTAGGTGAATACCGGGCTGGTCCCCATGTACCGCTTCAGTTACGCGGCTCGCTGACATCTCAACACATTTCGCACTCTTCCATGGATTACACACGATGCAGACATTTCGGCTGCACTAATTCTGTCCCAGGGGGTACGGGGTAGCGGCAGGAAGGGCATCTGGCCACCCCTTAAAGATTAACATATTAAATCGGATTAACGATGGCTGACCCTGCGCAACTGCGGGACATAGTTCAAGCGATAGATAGATAGATAGGTAGACAGATAGACAGATAGATAGAAGGTTTCGCAAGTGAGTGAGAATATGTGGAGGGTGGAGGGTGGCAAACACAATGGATAGCTTCTACATTAACAACAGGAAATCGTGTGAGGTTGTGGCATACCCTACGTTTTACTCACCTACTGAGATTCAGACATCACAATACAGGGCAATTCAAAATAAATACAGCGATGACAAGTGGCTGAGAAAATTTAATGTATAGCGGTACATCCCCAAGTATTACACAGAATGTAGAAAGAACTTCCCATTTCCGCAAGCGCAGTTAACCGGAAGCTGACGCATGCGCGGTGATACATAACGGAACTCGGTGCGGGACAGCAGACAGAATATTCGGCAATGTTTATAAAATAAAGGGATACGAGAAAACATTTCTGAAGTGAATAAAAAAATCACCTTGTAGTACAGCCCAAAGGACCTTAATTAAATATCGCTTAAAACTCTATGATACGTATTTTTAAATTTTTTTGTTTCAAAGTAATGCTTACATATTTCCCTTCGCGCCCCACCCACAGACCAGAATGGGATAAGGCAAATTTGTTGAAAACTTATTGCGTGAAATTGTACTGAATATCATGTTAAAACTATGACAAAGTTCTTTAATGAACTGCTTAGAGTAAGTAAAATAGAATCTTCAAAAAAATTATTTACAATAATAAAACAGTGTAACGTCATTTTGAAAAATGTACAATTATTTTTAACGCCTAGTACCAAGTTAATGTTACTTTACGTTACTAAATCCCATCGATTGTGCAGCAGCTGTATTTTCTGACTTGCGAATAAAGAACACAGATGCCCAGTAATAACTCCAACAACCTATTAATGACCAACTAGACAAGTTTCTCTCTCAAATCTGTGTGATAAGCCGGTTCTTTCTGCCAGTCGATAGGTTAATGACCTGGCAAAGAGATGAATGACTGTTGGGGTAAAGAGTCTGCTCTCTCCATTGACTACAGCTTCATTGCCACCTCGTATTCTTGTTCTGCACTGAACAAATTTTGAAATTTTCCATTTGTTCTGTCAACTCTGTACTTGGTATCATTCTTAGCTTTACGAATCTTCCTTTTCAGCGTTGATTTGGGAACTTTAAACTCCTTGGATACTTTTAAACCCCAATTCAGAAGGTAATGGAGCTGTAACTGTCATTTCCATTGATTTAATGTCCCATTTCTTTATATCTGTCATTTAATACTTCACACTATCTAGTAAAGCAAGGGGGGAAAAATAAGTAATTACTTTGACAACAACTTGTGTCAAAGAATGACTGGCGAGGAAGTGACGCTGTAGCATTATTTCCGCTCCAAGAGCAGATTTCAGGTTAGAGACTTTTATGGACTGACGGATTTAGACCTATTATGTAGCTGACGTACGGGGAACTGCATGTACTTTAAGATTACGTGTAATTCTGTGGCGTAAAGCTAACAGTTAACGGTTCGTCGTGCTTCGAAATTCACCGAAAGTTGTAAGAACGCAACTGAAAACGTAAAGAACACCCGTTCACTTACAACTCGCGCAGCACACAAACTCGAAATGGCTGTCGCAGCTTGTCATCCGTTCAGAGACACAGCCTCACGTCAATACAGCAGCTAGCAGCAGCGCTCTCCATCTTAGAAAACCGCACACATCCGTCGTGTCCCGCTATCGCGTTCTGCTCCGATTTCCCCTAACTGGAAGGCCCAGTGTCACAAGAGGAAATGGGGGAGTTCTCCGTGCGAGAATTTAAGAATAGTTGTTTCGTCATCCCATGGCAGAGAAGCTCCCGGCAGCGATACAATTAAGCGGCTTATCCAAATGCCGACAATGACGGATTGTGTCGGCAGTTTGGCGCAGCACATGTTTGGGCAATGGAAGAAATACCGGCCGGTGTGAAACGGACTATCGCTGCCATCTTGTCAGTTTGAGCTAAGGATATCACGTTGAACACCTGTTGGTTACATACGGCTTTTTTTAAACTTTCTTTTGTATTTTCTGCAGTTCTTATCAAAATATCGCTAGTCGTTTGCAATACTATTTGCAGTTTCAAGCACCCAGTCAGAAGACTTCTTGCCTCCTTTCAGTCGTATTTGTCGGGGATCACTCTGAGAACGAGACACCACACAGTGAAAACTATAATTATTAATATCAATAACAATAATTCGTTTTTGTTATGGGCAACGTCAGGCAAAGCCACTCAGTCGCTGACCATATACCAGTCAAGTGAGCTTCTAATTTTGCTGAATGATCTGGTATGATTTTTTTTTCTAGTAATTTAATTGAAAGCTTTGTTGCTTTGGTAAAAATAAAATTGGTTCTTTTTGTCGTGACAGAATAAATTACTATTAATCACACCAGATTTGTCGGAGAACAGCAGCAACATGTGTAATTGATCCAGCTTTAAGAAATGCTATTACCTTTTAGCGGAAAATTCGTGCGGTACTCTCCGACGTTAGAAAAGTCGTGGTGTTCCGTTCGGAGCAGGAGGCGGCTGTCTTTTCTCATTCGCGATATCGAAAATTACTAAAAAATGAACAGAAATTTTTTTTTCGGAGGAAGATCGCGCGGAGAAAACAGACAGAAGTTACATGAAAGAAACCTAAGGGACCAACTAAATGGATTTGTACGAACATATAAACGAAACTGAAAGAACTTGGAATAAACACTATAGCGATGTCGTCACGACAGCCTCCTGTTCCGACAGAACACACGCTGGATCATAAGCTGCATAAATCTTTTAAACAGAAAAGATTATCACAAGTACAATTAATGAAAATAAGGTTGAGAGATTTTCTTTGAAATTAAATAAACATCAAGGCTTCAAGTATTATATTATGAAACGGAAACTTACATTAACATGGCCACCCATTGTGGCGGTGGAGCGAATTTTCATGATACACATTCTCACTTGTTTGTGGCTACATATATTTTTAATCACTTAAACTCTTAAATTTAAAATAAAATGATGATATCAGTATGGAGCACAATACTTTTGCGTCCGACTCGCAACACATTCACAGAACAGCTAGAGAGCGGCGCGGCTCCCTGCAGAAGTAAAAAATTGGCAATTGTTATTTTAAAACATAGGTGCATCGTTTTTCTTCTCTGATCGATAGCAGCGTATAACAGTTTATAGCTATCGTGATATTCTGCGCTTTTCAGGAGCGCGGCAAAGATATCTGGCTACAACATTCATTGGTATATGTTAAAAGTTCGCACATACTGACGCGAATATGGAAAAAAAAACTTTTGCATGTTAAAAATCGCAGTGATAAAGGCTGTAATGTCACAATGCCTCCCATGTGAGGCATGATGATTCCGGAAGGATCATCAGGACTCACATGTAGTTTCAAGACATTACTGTGTTTTATCATCTGTTTACTTTCGCTCTAACATAAAATTGGAATGAGTTTGTCATCTAGTTATTTTATGCTTCCAGTACAGTTATGAAAACAAATAAAGTCTTTCAGTGTCTTTTGTGCACTTTGGCACTTCTCTCAGTTCATTGTAAGGTGACCTTGCACTGTTATCTTAATTGCTGTTACTGTGAAACAAAATATGACAAAAAAACAATCTTAAGTCTAACACACACAAAGATAAATGAATAATACTCTATATAGAAAACAAAACATGTCAGTAGACAAACATACACAGATACATTGAAATAATTACTTAAACAGTCCTCTAAAATTGTCTGTGACCTGTTTGGTCTCGTAATGTTTTTTTATCCGTTTCATTAGATTCTTTTAGAATGTCGTTGTTAATCAGGACGTTTCACTTGACACTACACTGTACACTTTTATTTGTGACGCGCTCACTTAACCGGAGTCTGCAACGTCTATTCTCGTTCGGTGAGCGGCGTCGTCCGAGAGGTCACGACCCTGGGTAGCGTCTTTTTTGTGTTCGCTCGTGTTGCCTCTCTAGTGTCTCGCATCAAGCGTCATGTCGTTTACATGCAAATAAACAGAAAGAAACCTGTGTTAGGTTCGTGCTATAATGTAGACTTACAGGTAAAGGTTTTATAGGATTCTGGACAGGATTGATAACCTTCCCTTCCAGTTAACGTTTCAGTGCTCAGTAATGCCTTGTCTTTATTTAACTATCTACCGCAAAATATCCGACGTGACTGATTAAATGGAAATTAATTTGAAGCTAAGACTTCTCTTTTTACACATTTCATAAAGTTCATAATTAAGTTTCACTGTGATAGCTTTAGCAATGTCTCTTGCGTAGTTGTGAGACGGAAAACATTCTAAGGTCAATGACACGCCCCCACAGCGCGCGCGTCGGTTGTGTTTCAAATGTTAATTGTTGAGTCCAATTGCAAGCAGCTCCGCGCTGTTGCCGGTTACTAGTCCAGTGCAACACGCGCTCGTGTATGCTCGTATGAAGTTTAACGTGTGTCACTCGCGCTCTGCTAAAATGAGAACACGCGGAAAACACACATCTAGTGTCCTTTCTCCATCGTCGATCGGCGTATCGAAAACTTGGGTGGAAAATACCACCGTCTGCTTCGAGGATTTCACACGACAGTCCCTGCGACCTGCCATGCTGCTTACACACAGGTAAGTGAAGCCAACGTTTTACATATAGTTTGCAAAATGCTTTGCTGTGATCGCTGTCACTACCTGCACTTGCGTGTACACATGTCACTGCACACGTATTTTGTACACTTTATCACTCGCATTTTGTTTAGAACGTCTTAGGGTGTCTGCAAATTCACATCTCCCATCTCACATTGTGATTTCAAAGTTCACAGTTCAAGTTACTCACAGGTAAATACATTACAAGATTAAACAATGTCCATAAATTACATACATACATACATACATTTCTTAAGTTTGCTTACAGTCACAAAATTCTGTTAACCTTCTCAGTCACGCCACGCCGGATTAGCGTATTGAATACCACTACTTGTGCATCAAGGCACGATTATTTCGGTTATTCTCTCTCCCTTTTACAAAGGTAAATATTTTTTTTAAAACAAATGTTTTAAGCAGCTTGTTATTTCGTTTCTCTTCAAAATTTAGTGTCACTGTTTATGTAGAGCACAGATTGAACCAATTCTGTCTCTACTGGTCGAGCATACTCATGCATTTCTCTCCGGAAGATTCATGCTTCATAAAGTTACTGGCTGCAAGTACTACTCGCGGAATGTATTATAATCTCTCAACATTGCTACTCGCGATACGCGATTAGAACAAAACTTTCGCTAACGGATCTCTCCCACAAATTTCGTTTCCACTTCAACCGTCTAAAGAGCACTCAGATGAGCCTGTCAAATTCTAATCCTCACTTTTTTTTAATGGGATAGGGTAGGGAAGTGGAAGAGGAGAGGATCAAATATGAACATAAATATACTATATACATATACAAATTCTAGCACAACTACACTAGGATATTTTTGTGACCTTAGATGCATGACATGCGTCACGTGCGCCTTCAAGTGGCTATTCTTTAATCTAATATCAGATCTTAGTTTTATTATTATAATGTGAGTCATATCTGGTGACAGCTTTCTAGTTTCTCACGCTTCCTTCTAGGCGCTTGTCGGGCTTGGCTGTGAAATAACTAATTACTTTAGTGCATCTTACATGTTTAAGGAAGAAACGTTTACCATCAGGAATACTTCAGACTTGTCAGTACGACGTACATGTTTCCATGTAGTGGCACTCTCGACTACATGACCTAACAGCTGTTGTAAAACAGAATAAAGGAAATGCTTTGTTGCTTAGCTATTAAATCTTTATGAGGCTTACTGTTCGTAGATGATACTTTGAATCTGAGATTGAATCTCCTGAAAACTATCAAATACTACGTGATACTCTCTCTCTCTGTTATTTACTGCTTTTGACAGTTCAAACACTTGGCTACACAAATCTGTTTAATTCTAAAGATCGCGCTAACAAAAGGTATAGTTCATGGCGGTGTTACAATAACGCACAGTTTACACGCAATAGGCTGTACTCTGTACACTTAAAGACTAACATTCCATCTTGAGGGCTGAAAAAGAAATTGCTTAACCTAATATTTCACATACATATATATTCATTGGAGTTGGAAGGTGGCAATCTGCTACTTCCTTCCGTATCTCCTTTCACCAATAACGGCATTCCTCAATGCCAACAGCCAACTTGGACTGCTTACACCTATGACTAACTTAAAACTAACTGAGAATCTATCCTCTCAAATGGAATGTGCTTTCTTTTTCGTACGCCATAATAAATCAAATCTTCAATTACCTCCATAGTTTTTTCGCCAAAGTGTGAGTACTCGTATTGGTGTGTTTGAATACCGAGGTGTTTCACAGGTTAAACCTTAGGCTAATGTTCCTTTGCTTGTTACTTTGCCTCGTTATACTTCTTGAGATCCTGGTGGTGATACAATCCTTTAATTCTGCCAGATGCTGGATCCGCTATTAGATAACATCCTGTATGTGGTTTTCTAATTACTACAAATGGTCCGTCGTACAATAGCCTCCATTTCCGATTTCTTTTCAACAACTTCGATGGCTTATAATGTGTCCGTAAAAGTACCTTTTTCATTAATATCATATGTAAGAGCCTTAGATACTTTCTTGTCATAAGACTTCTTGCGTAGATTCGCCTGTACAGCTAAGGATAACAATGCTTGCCTTTAGTTTTCCGCTTTCTTGTGATGCGACTGATTTGATTCTTCTGTCACATCACTTGACCATTCTCGCTGGTTTTTTACCCGTTGTGTGTGTTGATTTGTATCAAACCCTTGTTGGTACTGCACTTGGTTACCAGGCTGAAAAATCGGTACATTACTTGCCTGCGTAAAATATACCGGTGGATTGTATTGTTTTCTTGGTTTATTGTTATTGTATCTAAAGTCCTGTTTTGGTGGCGTGTACTGTTGTTGTTGCATGAATGGTTGTTGCTGAGGCGTGTATTGCTGTTGTTGCTGGTGTTGTGGCTGCCCATAGGGTTGTGGTGGAGGTAGCTGACCTCCGCAATTTTGATTGTTGCAACGTTTACCCTTGTATTTGTTCCCATTCTGGTAGAAGTTACTACCGTTATTGTTTGATTGGTATGGGGCATTCCCGTAATACTGTTGTTGCGTGTTGTATATTGGATTGTACCGTTGGTTGCCGTAATGCTTGTTTTTGTGTTTACCATTACGGTAACCATTGTTTCGGCCTCTATTGCGGTTATTGTGCTGTTTGTTTCCGTATTGTGTTTCGTGTGAACCATTTCCATTACTACCGTTTCCATTCGAATACGTGCCTGCGTTGTTGTTCTTACGGTTAGCATTCGCACGCGCGTCTTCGTGTATAAGATCGAGCGAATCAAGGACGGATAAAAATGCATCCTGATCTTCCTCTGAAACGTTCACTAATTTTTCGCGTATGGAAATGGGTAGTTTTGACTTAAGAATCATAATAACATCTTATGTTGTTATGGGAGTGTCCCAATATTGTATCTTTCTCAAGTACTTTTCAAAGTACCGGCGAAGTCCGCCACTGTTCGAATGGAAAGGTTCGGCGTTGTAGACCTCTTTGCGTAGGCGTTGCTGAACACCTGCGCTCCAAAATTTGCTTAAAAAGTTCTTCTCAAACTCGCTAAATGTTTTGCACTTATCAACCATCTCGGTTCCCCATATAGCACTCTCTCCTTGTATGTATCCGGTAATGAATTGTATTCTCTGTTTGTCATTCCAGGCTGCTGGAAAGACTCCTGAAAAGTTCTTTAGGAAAACGACTGGATGAATATTTCGCTTTTCCGGTTGGAATTGTTGAAAAACTCTGTGTTTCAATACACTCTCCTCTTTCATGAGGGTTGTGATTGTCAATTGTTCAGTGTTGTTGTTGTGTGAATCGTTAAATTCATTTTTAAGTCGCGGAGTGTATTGTGGTGTGTTGTGTTGTTGTGTTGTCTGGTATTGATGTTCATCTGGCTCAGAAGGTAGTGAGTGTTTCCCGTCACTATGGTTATCATACTGTAGTGTTTGAATTTGCTGTTTCAGGTCGGATATCTCATCTGTTACTTGCTTCCGCCATTCCGGCAAATCCCGGGTAAACACTCGTCTAATTTGGCCTAGTTCAGTACAAACAGTGTCTCCTGAACTGCCGGGTGCAGATAATATGTCTAAGGTTGCGGATTTAACAACATCTTTCAAGTCGCGTGTAACCTTCTCCTCAACAAGCTTCTCTTGTACATCAATCCATTCTTTGTAATGTTCGGTAAGTGCTTTAGTGTGCGAAGCAACACTACTGTTAACTCTTTCCTCAATAGTTCGGTCCGAAATGTCATTCGCCATTGCACTTACTTTTGATTCTACAGTGGCTACCGCTGTCGCTAACTCGTCTACCTGTCGTGCAACTGTTTTATACGCAAGTTTTACCGAATCGGTTTCTTTGCGACACGCTTCGATTTGAGTTGTGAGATTCTGACCAATGTTATCAATTTTGTTATTCAGAGTGCTTATCTGTGTTGTCAAAGTGGTTACTTGATCCGTGACGTCACCCTTAACCGAATCTATCTGTGCCGTGACGTCACCCTTAACCGAATCTATCTGTGCTGTGACGTCACCCTTAACCGAATCTATCTGTGCTGTGAGAGAGCCTACTTGCGTAGTGAGGGTACCTACTTTCGCATCAATGATGGTATTTACGTCATTCCTAACTGAGTCAATCTGTGTTGTCATATCCGTTTTCAACTCTGATAAAAACTTGTCTCTGTCTTTCTCACGTTGTTCGCGATCACGTCTGTCTAGTATCAATTCCTGTAACATTTTGACAATGTCAACTGATACCGTTATCGGTGAGGTGGGTGTTTCCTGCTGAGTGTCGTCCACGTTAGCTATCTCTTGTCTGTCGTCTGTCCTGGCCGTCGTTCCGCGTGAGCGGAGTCGGTAATGTTTGTTAACAGTGCCGTCGCTTTCGTCTGCAGAGTTCGCGCTCGATTGTCCGTCCGCCATAATGAAATTCAACTATTGCCAACTTAAAATGGGTACTGCCAACTGAAATTCTGATTGTCAATTATTCTTGCCGCGCAAGTTAAAGTCGCGGCGCGTTCGTTAAATGTCTAATGTTACGTGGGTAATAAATGACACACGTCTGTAGCAAAAAGACAAGATGGAGTCAACGCCGTTGAAACAATTGATTGCCAACGCTGTTACACAGAAAAGACTGAAATGGCATCCATCTTGAACTTACACGAGAATACTAACTACAGTATAAAACAAATAAGCCAAGCAAAAGGTTACAGAAAATGTTCAAATATTTACGTAGAAAAAAAAGTGGTTTTTTTTTACGTTCAGCTACAGAAAGGATAGAGTGAGGTCGAATTTGAAGGTCAATGAGCTACTCTTTAGACAGAACTGTGGTAAACGAAAATTTGGTACTCACTCGGCGTTGTCTTCAAAACTGCAAATCTGCGTCTTATTAAATCCCAAGATATTTGTGTAAATACCGCGTCCTTCAAGATTGCGTATATTTATTGCTCATCCGTAATTTTATGCAGCATTGGGTTCCAAAGAGCGATACATGAAATAAGACAATCATATATTAGTACCGTGACACATTCAATATTTTAGTCAAGTCCCTGTTCGGGCGCCAGATCTGGTATGATTTTTTTTTTCTAGTAATTTAATTGAAAGCTTTGTTGCTTTGGTAAAAATAAAATTGGTTCTTTTTGTCGTGACAGAATAAATTACTATTAATCACACCAGATTTGTCGGAGAACAGCAGCAACATGTGTAATTGATCCAGCTTTAAGAAATGCTATTACCTTTTAGCGGAAAATTCGTGCGGTACTCTCCAACGTTAGAAAAGTCGTGGTGTTCCGTTCGGAGCAGGAGGCGGCTGTCTTTTCTCATTCGCGATATCGAAAATTACTAAAAAATGAACAGAAATTTTTTTTTTCGGAGGAAGATCGCGCGGAGAAAACAGACAGAAGTTACATGAAAGAAACCTAAGGGACCAACTAAATGGATTTGTACGAACATATAAACGGAACTGAAAGAACTTGGAATAAACACTATAGCGATGTCGTCACGACAGCCTCCTGTTCCGACAGAACACACGCTGGATCATAAGCTGCATAAATCTTTTAAACAGAAAAGATTATCACAAGTACAATTAATGAAAATAAGGTTGAGAGATTTTCTTTGAAATTAAATAAACATCAAGGCTTCAAGTATTATATTATGAAACGGAAACTTACATTAACATGGCCACCCATTGTGGCGGTGGAGCGAATTTTCATGATACACATTCTCACTTGTTTGTGGCTACATATATTTTTAATCACTTAAACTCTTAAATTTAAAATAAAATGATGATATCAGTATGGAGCACAATACTTTTGCGTCCGACTCGCAACACATTCACAGAAGAACAGCTAGAGAGCGGCGCGGCTCCCTGCAGAAGTAAAAAATTGGCGATTGTTATTTTAAAACATAGGTGCATCGTTTTTCTTCTCTGATCGATAGCAGCGTATAACAGTTTATAGCTATCGTGATATTCTGCGCTTTTCAGGAGCGCGGCAAAGATATCTGGCTACAACATTCATTGGTATATGTTAAAAGTTCGCACATACTGACGCGAATATGGAAAAAAAAACTTTTACATGTTAAAAATCGCAGTGATAAAGGCCGTAATGTCACAATAACTAGCTCCGCAGATAACGAAGAGATTGATGAAATGTGTGATGAGTTAAAGAAATTATTCAGACATTAAAGGGAGACGAAAATTTAATAGTATTGGGTGACTGGAATTCAATAGTAGGAAAAGGAAGAGAAGGAAACGCAGTAGTTGAATATGTAATGTGGATAAGGGATGAAAGAGGAAGCCGCCTCGTAGAATTCCGCACAGAGCATAACTTCATCATAGCTAACACTTCGTTCAAGAATCATGAAAGAAGGTTTTATACATGGAAGAGGCCTGGAGATACTGGAAGGTTTCAGATGGATTATACAATGGTAAGATAGGGATTTAGGAACCAGGTTTTAAATTGTAAGACATTAACAGGGTCAGATGTGGACTCTGTTCACAATCTATTGGCTATAAACTGTAGATAAAAACTGAAGAAACTGGAAAAATTTGGGAATTTAAGGAGATGCGACCTGTATAAACTGATAGAACCAGAGGTTGTAAAGAGTTTCGGGGAGAGCATTACGGAACGATTGACAAGAATGGCGTAAAGAAATACAGTAGAAGAAGAATGGGTGGCTTTGAGTGATGAAACAGTGAAGCCAGCAGAGGATCAAGTAGGTAAAAATACGAGGGCTAGTAGAAATCCTTGGGTAGCAGAAGAATTACTGAATTTAATTGATGAAAGGAGAAAATATAAAAATGCAGTAAATGAAGCAGGCAAAAAGGAATACAAACGTCTCAAAAATAAGATCTATAGGAAGTGCAAAATGGCTAAGCAGGGATGGCTAGAGGACAAACGTAAAGATGTAGATGCACATATCGCTAGAGATAAGATAGATACTGCCTACAGGAAAATTAAAGTGACCTTTGGAGAAAAGAGAACCACTTGCATGAGTATCAAGAGCTCAGATGGAAATCCAGTTCTAACCAAAGAAGGGAAAGCAGAAAGGTGGAAGGAGTATATAGAGGGTCTATACAAGGGCGATGTACTTGAGGACAATATTATGGAAATGGAAGAGCATGTAGATGAAGATGATGTGGGAGATATGATACTGTGTGAAGAGTTTGACACAGGACTGAAAGACCTAAGACAAAACAAGGGCCCAGAAGTAGATAACTTTTCATTAGAGTTACTGATAGCCTTGGGTGAGCCATTGCTGACAAAACTCTACTATCTAGCGAGCAAGATGTATGAAACAGGGGAAATACCCTCAAACTTTAACAGAAATAAAATAATTCTAATTCCAATGAAAGTAGGTGTTGACAGATGTGAAAATGTTTGTTGGAACACGTGAGGCAATACTGACCCTACGACTCATCTCAGAAGATAAATTAAGGAAAAGCAAACGTACGTTTCTAGCATTTGTAGCCTTAGAGAAAGCTTTTGACAATGTTGACTGGAATACTCTCTTTGAAATTCTGGAGGTGGCAGAGGTAAAATACAGGGAGCGAAAAGCTACTTACAATTTGCACGGAAACCAGATCGCAGTTATAAGAGTCGAGGGACACGAAAGGGAAGCAGTGGTTGGGAAGGGAGTGAGTCAGAGTTGTCGCCTATCCCCGATATTATTCAATCTGTATATTGAGCAAGCAGTAAAGGAAATAAAAGAAAAATTTGGAGTAGGAATTAAATTCTATAGTGAAGAAATAAAAAATTTGAGGTTCGCCGATGACATCGTAATTCTGTCGGGAAAAAACCTGGAAGAGCAATTGAACGGATTGGACGGCGTCTTGAAAGGAGGATGTAAGATGAACATCAAGAAAAGCAAAACGAGGATAATGGAATACAGTGGAATTAATATAGGACAGCGAACGGCAGCGCGTTTGTTGCCTAACTGGCGAGATACCGACAGAAAGACGATGAAAATTACAGGCGAAATACAGTTCAGAGGCGCATCACAGTAATCAAAGCACGAAAACAACGATGTGCCCATTACACTGCACGGTCTATACTCTGTTCATCATAACAACAAACGTGATGTAAACATTACGCCATGTATCCTTCCGCATTGCTTGAATCTCATTGGACTTCGTTTCTCGTGAAGCGGAAGGCAAGCTGTGTCCACTACGATCACAACGATACGTTTTACGATACAAGGTGAAAAGTATTTAAACGACAAACTCTGGGAGGTTGTAGGGCACATCAAAACAAATATTGCCGGCCGCTTGTGGCAGAGCGGTTCTAGGCGCTTCAATCTGGAAATGCGCGACCGCTACGGTAGCAGGTTCGAATCCTGCATCGGGCATGGATGTGTGTGATGTCCTTAGGTTAGTTAGGTTTAAGTAGTTCTAAGTTCTAGGCGACTGGTGAGATATTAAGTCCCATAGTGCTCAGAGCCATTTGAACCAAAACAAATATTTTTCCCTATTGTCATTTTTTCCTATGAGGATTATTTAAACAGGTGGAGGCCGTATTACGCTCTTCAGTTGTTAGATGCCGTATTACGATCTTCAGTAGTTAGAGGTCGTATTACGCTCTTCAGTTGTAGTCAACTGCTGTCCACCAGTGTAGTAGTGCATTGTCTCTGTTTACTAATGGAGCGATACACCTGGACCGAGTACACTGGTATGGTTGGTGCGTAATACGTAGCGCACCACAACGGACGAGCTGCACAGCGGGTTTATCAACAACAATATCCTAATCGCCGTATCCCGCATCATACGACCTCTGCTGCTGTGTACCGACGTCTGCGTGAGACCGGGCCATTTAGCAGATTACCTGGACAGGGACGCCGTCGCACGGTAAGAACGCTGCAATATGAGGAAGCTGTCTTGCAGCATGTGGAGCTGGATCCTTCAATCAGCGCTCGTGCAATTGCACGTAACACGGGGACGAATCAGACGAATGTAAGAACAGTCCTTCGAGACCAATTGTTACGTCCATTTCACTTACAGCGTGTCCACAACCTGGAACCAGTTGATTATCCACCCAGAGCACAGCTTTCGCAGAGGTACCTGGAACAGTGTGAAATGCATCCTGTTGCATCAGTTTGTCTACCGATGAAGCAACGTTCGGGCTTGATAGAGTCTTCAACATGCACAATTCGCATGTTTGGAGTGAGGAAAACCCAAATGGCACAGCTACTAGCGCTCATCAAGTGCGGTTCTTCGTTAATGCGTGGGTCAGTGTTGTTGGGAGCTGTTTAATTGGGCCGTATCTGCCACCTAGGCAATAGATAGTTAGATAGATAGTTAGACAGATAGACAGATAGATAGATAGAAGCTTTCGCATGTGAGTCAGAATATGTGGAAGGTGGAGGGTGGCAAATACGATGGATAGCTTCTACATTAACAAAAGAAGATCGTGTGCGGTTGTGACGTACCTTATGTTTTACTCAGCCACTGAGATTCAGAGATCATAATACAGGGCAATTCAAAATAAATACAGCGATGGAATGTGGCTGTGAAAATTTAATGTATTGAGGTACATCCCCAAGTATTACACAGAATGTAGAAAGAACTTCCCATTTGTGCAAGCGCAGTGTACCGGAAGCTGACGCGGTGATACATAACGGAACTCGGTGGGGAACAGGAGACAGAATATTCGGCAATGTTTATAAAATAAAGAAACATTTTTCAAGCGTATAAAAAATCACCTTGTAGTACAGCCTAAAGGACATAACCTGAAAATCGCTTAAAACTGTATGATACGTATTTTCACATTTTTTGTTTGAAAGTAATGCTTACATATTCCCACAGACCAGGGATAAGGCAAGTTTGTTGCGAACTTACTGCGTGAAATTGTACGGAGTATCATGTTAAAACTATGACAATGTTCTATAATGAACTGCTTAGAGTAAGTAAAATATAGTGTTTAAAATAAGTCTTTTACAATAATAAATGATTTTAATGTCATTTTAATGTCATTTTAATGTCATTTTAACGCCGAGTACCAAGTTAATGTTACTTTACGTTACTAAATCCCATCGATCGTGCACCGGCCATACTTTCTGCCTTGCGAATAAAGAACACAGGATGCCTAGTAATAACTCCTACAACATATTCCTGACCAGGCAGACAAGTCTCTCTGTCGAATTTGTGTGGCGAGCCGGTTCTTACTGGCAGTGCTTAGGCTAATGACCTTAGAAGGAGATGAATGACTGTTGAACTAAATAGTCTGCTCTCCGTTGACTACAGGTCTGTTGCCACTTCGTATTCTTTTTCGGCAATGAACAAATCTTTAAATTTTCCGTTTGATTTGTCGTCATCTCTGTACTTGTTATTATTCTTAGCTTTATGAATGATTCTTTTCGGAGTTGATTTGGAAAATTTAAACTCCTTAGATACTTTTAAACCCCAATTCAGAAGGTCCCATTGCTTTATATCAGCCTTTGTGATATAGTTCACACTATCTAGTAAAGCAAGGGGGAAAAAATAGTAATTACTTTGACATCTACTTGCATCAAAGAATGACTATGGAGGAGGTGACGCTGTAGCATTATTTCCGCTCCAAGAGCAGATTTCAGGTTAGAAACTTTTATGGACTGACGGATGTAGACGTATTATGTGGCTGACGTACAGGGAATTGCATGTACTTTAAGATTACGTGTTATTCAGTGGCGTAAAGCTAACAGTTAACGGTTCATCGTGCTTCGAAATTCACTGAAAGTTCTAAGAACGCAACTAAAAAGGTAAAGAACACCCGTTCACTTACAACTCGCGCTCCAGAAAAAGTCGAAATGGCTGTCGCAGCTTCTCTTCCGTTGAAAGACACAGCTCCACGTCAATGCAGCAGCTAGCACCGGTCTCCAGCTTAGAAAACCGCACACTCCCGTCGTGTCCCGCTACTCCGTTGGGCTCCGATTTCCTCTAACTTGAAGGTGCAGAGTCACAAGGGAAAATGAGGACATTCTCTGTGTTACAATTTAAGAACAGTCGTTTCGTCATCCCATGGCAGAGAAGCTCCCGGCAGCGATTCAGTTAAGCGGCCTCTCCAAATGCCGACAATGACGTTTGGTGTCGGCAGTTTGGGGCAACACACGTTGCGACAATGGAAGAAATACCGCTCGGTGTGAAACGGACTATCGCTGATATCTTGTCCGTTTGAGCTAGGGAGGTCATATAGAACACCTGTTTGAAACGTGCAGTTTCTTTTAAAAACTTTCATTTATACGAGGGTCGTCCACAAAGTAAGTTCCGTTTCTATTTCTATCCGCGGCAGCGCTACGATCGCAGTTCCGAGCACGCGCGGCAGTTACTCTGACTCAAGGAGGAGACGTGTACGCCATTTTCAGATCGCTGCTGCCGGCGTGTGCTTTGTAGTGCTTCTTTATAATGTCGCCGTAGTTGAAAATGCCACCGTGTGTGAAATCACATCTGTGATTCGTTTTCTAAATGCAAAGAAAGTTAAACCAAAGGAAATTCATCGGCAAATGTGCGAAGTTTACGGACGAAATGCTACGAGTGATTCAATGGTTAGAAGGTAAGTGAGACTGTTCAATGAAGGACCTGATCAAGTGCAAGATGAAGAAAGAAGTGAAAGCCCGTCTGTGGTTACTGATGAACTGGTTCACACAATTGAATCACCACCGTAAGTTTACACTTAGTGCCCTTGCTATGGATGTTCCGCAAATCTCACGATCACTAATTCATGAAATTGTTACTGAGAAACTGAAATTTTGAAAACTTTGCTCACGTTGAGAACCCAAAATTCTTAATGAACAACACAAAAAACAACGGGTGGGCAGTGCACTTCAGTTTTTGACACGCAAGAATGAAGAAGGCGATGCTTTTCTTTCTCGGATAGTCACGGGGGATGACACCCCTGAAACAAAACGGCAATCAGTGGAATGGAGACCCAATTCATCCCCAACGAACGTTAAGTCTGAGCAAATCCTCACACCTCAAAAAGTCATGTGCACCGTTTTCTTTGGACAGAAAAGGCATTTTGCCGACTGATTTCTTACCATGAGGCCAAACAATCAATGCACAAGGTTATTGCGAGACCACCAAGATATTGCCCCGCGCAATACAGAACAAGCGCCGAGGATTACTGTCTGTTCTTTTTTCCCCACGATAATGGCCCACCCCACACGGCGAATGTGACCAAACAACTCTTACGGGAATTTCACCAGGACACGTTTGATCATTCTCCGTACAGTCCGGACCTCGCTCCTAGCGACTTTCATTTCTTTCACCTAAAATCTGTCCTTGGTGGTCAAAATTTCAATGATGATGACGAGCTGAAGGAACGTATTACCACATGATTGAATATACAGGCGGCAACCTTCTTTGAAGAAGGCATAGAAAAACTTGTGTCCCACTATGACAAGTGCCTAAGAAATTTCGGAAGCTACGTAGGAAAGTAGTTTAACAGTTCTAGATTTTTCTACAATAAATATTTTTTCTGTATCTGTACAAGTTTGTTTTATATAACCAAAGGGAACTTACTTTGTGGACGACCCTCGTACTTTCTGCAGTTCTTACCAAAATATCGCTAGTTGTTTGTAATACGACGAGGGTGAGTCAAATGAAAACCTTAAATATTTCTTAAAATATTATTTATTATGTAGAAGTGATACAAAGCTGTATCACTTTCAACATAATCTCCCCCACGTTCAATGCAAGTCCTCCAGCGCTTACAAATTGCATAAATTCCTTTAGAAAAAAGAATTCCTTTGGTAGTTCGTGCAACCATTCATACGCCGCGTAGCGTACCTCTCCATCAGAACGGAACTTCTTTCCTCCCATAGCGTCTTTGAGTGATCCAAACATATGGACATCACTTGGGGCAAGGTCTGGTGATTACAGGCTGCAGATGATTTTTTAGGAGATCTGTGTATGATACACTGGTGACAGTGGTCCCTGTAGGCAAGTAATGATCCAAAACGACTCCTTTTTCGTCCCAAAAGAGAGTCAGCATAACCTTTCCTGCTGATGGTTCTGTTCGGAACTTTTTGGTTTTGGTGATGAGCAATGGCGCCATTCCTTGCTCGCTCTCTTCGTTTCCGGTTGGTGGAAGTGAAACCAGGTTTCGTCCCCAGTAACGATTCTTGCAAGGAAGCCATCACCTTCTCGTTCAAAGTGCCGAAGAAGTTCTTCACAAACATCCGCACGTCGTTCTCTGATTTCAGGAGTCAGCTGCTGTGGCACAAATCTTGCAGACACTTTGTGAAACTGGAGCACATCATGCACAATTTGGTGTGCTGACCCATGACTAATCTGTAAATGTCATTCAGTGTCACTCGGCGGTTTTCCTTCACTATGGCTTCAACTGCTGCAGTGTTCTGAGGAGTCACAACTCGTTGTGCCTGACCTGGACGAGGAGCATCTTCCACTGAAGTCACACCATTTGCGAACTTCCTACTCCATTCGTAGACTTGCTGGTGTGACAAACATGCATCACCGTACTGAACCTTCATTCGTCGATGAAATTCAGTACGTTTCACACCTTCACTACGCAAAAACCGAATAACAGAACGCTGTTCTTCCCTGGTGCAAGTCGGAAGTGGGGCGGCCATCTTTAGACTGATACTGCGACGGTATGTGTGCATCTGCACTATGCTGCCACCTACAGGCCATTCTACACGCTGTTTGTAGCACGCTTACCAACTTACAGGAGGCCGGCCTGAGTGGACGAGCGGTTCTAGGCACTACAGTCGCTCCGGTCTCAGGTCCGAATCCTGCCTCGGGCATGGATGTGTGTGATGTCCATAGGTTAGTTAGGTTTAGCGCCTGGAACCGAGCGACCGCTACGGTCGCAGGTTCGAATCCTGCCTCAGGTATGGATATGTGTGATGTCCTTAGGTTAATTAGGTTTAATTAGTTCTAAGTTCAAGGCGACTGATGACCTCAGAAGTTAAGTCGCATAATGCTCAGAGCCATTTGAACCAGCCAACTTACAGGATAACGGCGCGAAATTTCGATTTGTTATTACTACTTTAAGGCTTTCATTTGACTCACCCTCGTATATGCTGTTTCAAGCACCCAGTCAGAAGACTTCTTGCCTCCTTACAGCTGTATTTGTCGGGGATCACTCGGAGAACAGGGCGCCACGCAGCGAAAACTATAATTGTTAATATTAATAACAATAATTCATATTTGTTATGGGCAACGTGAGGTAAAGTCCCTCAGTCACTGACCATGTACCAGTCCAGTGGGCGTCAAATTTTTCTGAATAAATGACGGGACAGACTCTGCCGAGAACATACGAGAAGGTACGACAGATTATGTTTGCCGATATCAGATGTGTATTACAGTATAAAGTTCAGAATGCTTGATTACAACAAACACACGGTGATGGCATCCTGATTTTTCTGCTCGTAATGGTAGCTATCAACGATCCTATAAGAAGCCGATTTTCATCAGTTTACAGCACAAAAAAATGGCTCTGAGCACGATGGGACTTAACTGCTGAGGTCAACAGTCCTCTAGAACTTAGAACTACTTAAACCTAACCAACCTAAAGACATCACATACATCTATGCCAGAGGCAGGATTCGAACCTGTGACCGAAGCGGTCGCGCGGTTCCCGACTGTCGCGCCTAGAACCGCTCGGCCACTCCGGCCGTTTACAGCACAATAGTGCCACAGACTGCGAGGAAGATCATTGGAATTGTCACTAACAGGGAGCAGTGAGGAAGCTGTTTAAATGCCCAGTGGTGAGGTTAGCTCAGGGCCGAGGTAACGTAACCTCGGATCCCCTCAGTGAAGCTGACTGGCCCCAGTATCTGTATGGCTTCAGTGTCACTGTTCAAACGCTGCCTATTCGTTTTTGTAAACAGCCACTGAGTTGTCTTCCGTTTTCCTTAGTGTTGCAGTCTAGGTCTCTCATTGCATGTTTCTCGTGCCTTTGATCGAAAAGACTCCAGTCGCATTCGGCAGTAATTGTTTTATCAGCGGAGAGAACACCTTTTGTAGGCCAGAAAACTCCAGCTGTAAACATTGTGCCACGCAGGATTAGCCGTGCGGTCTTAGGCGCTGCAGTTATGGACTGAGCGGCTGGTTCCGGCGGAGGTTCGTGTCCTCCCTCGGGCATGGATGGGTGTGGTGGTCCTTAGGAAAATTTAGGTTACGTAGTGTGTAAGCTTAGGGACTGATGACGTTAGCAGTTGAGTCCGATAAGTTTTTCACACACTTTTTGATTTTGTTTTTGTAAACATTGCGGCAGATGAAAACTGACCCGCTGCCTCTAGTGCTGCCTGCAGGGCCGGCTCCCTCTCTTGTGTCAGCAACACCGCCCTAGCGGTGCACAAATTCAGTTGGATTATTTTTAAAATCATCCCAACACTGCTGAGTAATTAGATGTCACATTTGCTTTGTCGCAACTCTCTAACTGTTACCTCTCCTACCGCAAACACAAAACGACCAACAGTATTACGACTATCTCACACGAATGTGAAATAGCGAATGGCAGCGGCTTTGTTGCGCAACTGGCGGGTTAGCGGACAGAAAGACGACGAATTACAGGCGAAATACAGTTTAGAGGCGCAACACGGTGATAAAAACACGAAACAACAATGTGCCCATTACACTGAGGAGGGGACGTCCGTTGCACGGTTTATACTCTGTTCATCATAAGAACAAACCTGATGTAAACATTACCCCATGTATCCTTCCGCATTTGCTTGAATCTCATTGGACTTCCTTTCTCGTGAGCGGAAGGCAAGCTGTGTCCACTACGATCACAACGATACGTTTTATGATACAGGGTGAAAAGTATTTAAACGACAAGCTCTGGGAGGTTGTAGGGGACATCAAAAGAAATATTGCCGGCCGCTTGTGGCAGAGCGGTTCTAGGCGCTTCAGTCTGGAAATGTGCGACCGCTCCGGGCGCAGGTTCGAATCCTGCCTCGGGCATGGATGTGTGTGATGTCCTTAGGTTAATTAGCTTTAAGTAGTTCTAAGTTCTAGATGACTGATGACCTCAGTAGTTAAGTCCCAAAGTGCTCAGAGACATTTGAACCAAAACAAATATTTTTCCCTAATGTCATTTTTTCCTATGAGGATTATTTAAACAGGTGGAGGCCTTATTACGCTCTTCAGTTGTTAGAGGCCGTATTACGATCTGCAGTTGTTAGACGGTGTATTACGCTCTTCAGTTCTAGGCAACTGCTGTCCACCAGTGTAGTAGTGCATTGTCTCTGTTTACTAATGGAGCGATACACCTGGAGTGAGTACACTGGTATGGTTGGTGCGTAATACGTAGCGCACCACAACGGACGAGCTGCACAGCGGGTTTATCAACAACAATATCCTAATCGCCGTACCTCGCATCATACGACCTTTGCTGCTGTGTACCAACGTCTGCGTGAGACCGGCTGATTTGGCATATTACCTGGACAGGGACGCCGTCGCACGGTAAGAACGCTGCAATTTGGGGAAGCTGTCTTGCAGCATGTGGAGCGGGATCCTTCAATCAGCACTCGTGCAATTGCACGTAACATGGGGACGAATCAGACGAATGTATGAACAGTCTTTCGAGACCGATTGTTACGTCCATTTCACTTACAGCGCGTCCACAACCTGGAACCAGTTGATTATCCACCCAGAGCACAGTTTTCGCAGAGGTACTTGGAACAGTGCGAAATGCATCCTGTTGCATCAGTTTGTCTACCGATGAAGCAACGTTCGGGCTTGATAGAGTCTTCAACATGCACAATTCGCATGTTTTGAGTGAGGATAACCCAAATGCCACACTACTAGCGCTCATCAAGTGCGGTTCTTCGTTAATGCGTGGGTCGGTGTTGTCGGGGGCTGTTTAATTGGTCCGTATCTGCTACCTAGGCCAGTAAATGGCAGGCACTATTACAATTTTATTCGTCAGAGTATTGCCATAATTGCTGGAAGACCTCCCGTCCCCTACAAGACAACGCATGTGGTTCCAACATGACGAGGCGCCGGCATATTTCAGACGTCGTGTACATCGATTCCTGGACCGATGGTTCCAGAAACGTGGATTGGCAGAGGTGGTCCTGTACCGTGGCCTGCTCGATCCCCTCTGGACTTTGTGTGGGGAGAGATGCGCCACCTTGTTTACGCAACTCCTGTTGCATCAGAAGAGGATCTGGTTCCCCGGATAGTAGCAACAGTGGGAAAAATTTAGGATACTGCTGAGGTTTTGCCAGCGTCAGACAGAACATGATCCGACGGTGTACCTTTGTTTACGTGTTAATGGAGGCATTTTTGAAAATCTACTGTAATTGAAATTTAGTTGTGTTAATGTGTTGTCTCTTGGTCATAAAAAAAGGAGAAGTGTTTCTTGGTTTAATTAATTTGCCGCCAGAGAAATCTTCCTCTAACGGTTTAAATACTCATAGGAAAAAATGACATTAGGGAAAAATATTTGTTTTGATGTCCCCTACAACCCCCCTAGTTTTTCGGTTTAAGTACTTTTCACCCTGTATATTACAAGCACATAGTCTGGGCGAAAATGCAGAACTACAGCTATACCGGCGCATTAAACTTGGACAGCCCTGGCCAGCCAGCTCGTCCAGCTAACCTGCGAAGATGTGAGCAGTTGCCTTTCAGACGTAAAAAGACACGAGGAGGGAAGCAATATAGGTTCGAATGTCGTTTAATTTTTAAAGAGAATGAAGTAATATTAGGCAAAGTTCCAGTACTGGCACGCTTCTTAGGTGACCTGACGGAAAGCATACAATTCTCTCGTTCTCACCTAAAACAGTGCTCTAATTACAAACAAGAGTGGTCGCAGGTTCGAATCCTGCCTCGGGCATGGATATGTGTGATGTTCTTAGGTTAGTTACATATCTGGCCATTAAAATTGCTACACCAAGAAGAAATGCAAATGATAAATGGGTGTTCATTGGACAAATATATTACACTCTAACTGACGTGTCATTATATTTTCACGTATTTTGAGTGCATAGATCCTGAGAAATCAGTACCCAGAGCAACCACATCTGGCCATAATAACGGCCTTCATACGCCTGGGCATTGAGTCAAACAGAGCTTGGATGGCGTGTAAAGGTACGGCTGCCCATGCAGCTTCAACACGATACCACAGTTCATCAACAGTAGTGACTGGCGTATTGTGACGAGCCAGTTACTCGGCCACCATTGACCAGACGTTTTCAATTGGTGAGAGATCTGGAGAATGCGCTGGCCAGGGCAGCAGTCGAACATATTCTGTATCCAGAAAGGTCCGTACAGGACCTGCAACATGCGGTCGTGCGTTATCCTGCTGAAATGTAGGGCTGTGCAGGGATCAAATTAAGGATGGAACCATGGGTCGTAACACATGTGAAATGCAACGTCCACTGTTCAAAGTGCGGTCAGTGAGAACAAGAGGTGACCGAGACGTGTAACCAATGGCACCGCATATCATCACGCCGGGTGATACGCCAGTATGGCGATGACGAATACACGCTTCCAATGTGCGTTCACCGCGAAGTGGACAAACACGGATGCGACCATCATGATGCTGTAAAAAGAACCTGGATTCCTCCGAAAAAATGTTCTGCCATTCGTGCACCCAGGTTCGTCGTTGAGTACACCATCGCAAGCGCTCCTGTCTGTGATGCAGCGTCAAGGATAACCTCAGCCATGGTCTCCGAGCAGATAGTCCATGCTGCTGCAAACGTAGTCGAACCGTTCGTGCGGATGGTTGTTGTCTTGTAAACGTCCCCATCTGTTGACTCAGGGATCGAGACGTGGCTGCACGATCCGTTACAGCCATGCGGATAAGATGCCTGTCATCTCGACTGCTAGTGATGTGAGGCCGTTGGGATCCAGCACGGCGTTCCGTATTACCCTCCTGAACCCACCGATTCCATATTGTGCTAACAGTCATTGCATCTCGAGCAACGCGAGCAGCAATGTCACGATACGATAAACCGCAATCGTGATAGGCTGCAATCCGACCTTTATCAAAGTCGGAAACGTGATGATAAGCATTTCTCCTCCTTACACGAGGCATCACAACAACATTTCACCGGGCAACGCAGGTCAACTGCTGTTTGTGTATGAGAAATCGGTTGGAAACTTTCCTCATGTCAGCACGTTGGAGGTGTCGCCACCGGCGCCAACCTTGTGTGAATGCTCTGAAAAGCTAATCATTTGCATATCACAGCATCTTCTTCCTGTCGATTAAATTTCGCGTCAGTAGCACGTCATCTTCGTGGTGTAGCAATTTTAATGGCCAGTAGTGTAAGTTTAAGTAGTTCTAAGTTCTAGGGGACTGATGACCTCAGATATTAAGTCCCATAGTGCTCAGAGCCATTTGAACAAGCAAGAGCGATAAAAATTGCTAACACAGGGTAATGTCTGTGAGCGAGTTATGTGAGTTGCCAAAGCATACTGCAGGGGATTAACTGTATTGCTGTATACTGAAGCCACTGATGGTATTAAAATGTCAGTTTTCTGGTATCCTCTTAGCTCCTTCCTTATCCGAATCCGAGAACAGTTCTGGAACTGTCATCTGCTAGATTGATAACGAATCGATCAGCAGCTGAATCCACGATGAGAACCAGGCACCGTATTTTCTCCTCTTCTTTCGTGACGAGCCGTTCTGTATCCCGCCAACGTTCGGGAGTGACATGTGAGAAACCTGCGTGCGTTAGTTCTAGTACGTCTGGCAGCTTAACAATCATGTTATTTCTCGCGACAAATCCCTTAACTTGTCACCGGATCTGTTTTGTTGGGCTCACATTGCAATGGTACAGTGGCAAATGTAAAAATGCAGCACTTTTAAGGTGTACTCGATGCTGTGCAAATGATTGTTTTTCGTTTTTCTACCGCACTCTGGTTCGTGTCAGACAACATCTGTCGTATTTGGTTTCTCATTTTACCCTTAACAATTAAATTGATACGTTTTCTTAACTTAAACAACCTTTATTAACAATGTTTCGTAAATTATCGATAGCTAAGAATTTATATTTGAAATGAAAACAGGAATTTCGCGTGCAACATGTAATCAGAAACTAGAAGCTGTGCATTACTCATAAAAAATGATGAAGAATTTTACAATTACGAGATGTAGGTATTTGAAATCGAACGAAGGATGACCAAGGTGAGAGTTGAATCAGCGATCCGTGAACTGTAGCGGATTATGAATCTACTATGCTACTAATGAATCAGCGATCCGTGAACTGTAGCGGATTATGAATCTACTATGCTACTGATTCCGCTATGTATCCAGTGTGCATTTGTATCTCAGCTGTACGAATTACGAGGGTTGTTTTTTAAGTAAGGGCCGTTCGCGCGGACGCCGCAGCAAGCCCCCGCGCCACTTGCCGGCATCTTTCCCGTTCACGCTGACGCAAGTTGCAGCTCTGTAGCTGACGTGTACGCATCGCTGTGCTACTTTATAATGTTTACGATTATTGAATCGCCCGCCGCGTGTTAGATACGGTCAGTGATACGTTTTTTGACCGCGAGAAGCCTATCAGCTGCAGAAATTCATCGTCAGTTAACAGAAGTTTATGGCTTTAATGCAATGAGTGAAGGTAAAGTGCGTCAGTTGGTTAGAGAGTTTAAAAATGGCCGTCAAAACGTCCATGACGAAGAACGCTCAGGCCGGCCCTCTGTGATCACTGATGATTTGGTGGCTGCAGTCGAAACAAAGATTCGTGAGGACAGAAGATTCACAATTTCCACTCTTTCTTTGGAATTTCCACAAGTTTTAAGATCGGTTTTGTACAAAATTGTGTCTGAAAACCTAAACTTTAAGAAACTGTGTTCTCGGTGGGTACCCAGACTCCTCACAGAGGACCACAAAGGGAAGAGATTTGCCACTTCATTGGACTCTTTGATTCGTTACGAGGAAGAAGGGGATGACATGTTGAGTCAAATTGTCACTGGGGATGAAACATGGGTATCCCATATCACTCCCGAAAGCAAGCGACAATCGATGGAATGGCGACACACAACCTCACCCGTCAAGGTCAAAGCCAAACAGACGCTGCCAAAGCGCAACATTGTGGCAAATGTGTTCTGGGACCGGCGCGGTGCTTTGCTAGTGGACTTTATGCCACGAGGAACGACAGTCAACTCAGATGCCTACTGTGCAACTCCAAAGAGGCTCCGCAGAGCAATTCAAAACAAAAGGCGCGGCATGCTGACAAAAGGAGTTTTGCTCCTGCACGATAACGCTAGGCCTCACACGTCTCAAAAGACTCGGGATTTGATTGATTCTTTTGGCTGGGAAGTTTTGGACCATGCACCATACAGCCCCGACCTTGCTCCTAGCGATTTTCACCTTTTCCGGTACGTGAAACACCATCTTGGTGGGCAGCGCTTCAATGACGACGATGAAGTGAAAGCGGCCGTGAACTCTTGGCTGTCGGAGGAGGCGGCCAAATTCTTTGAAGAGGGAATTAAAAACTTAGTTGTACGGTATGACAAGTGCTTAAATAAACAATGCAACTATGTAGAAAAATAGGTAAAAGTGTGTAGAATCAGAAAATAAAAAGTTTTTTTACAAAAGTATTTGTATCCGTTTTTTTAAATAAAAATGGCCCTTACTTAAGAAAGAACCCTCGTACTTCTTCTTCTGCGGCTCTGCAACTCATGATAAGTTTTGACCTCTTCAACTACCTCCTTACATTTGTCCCGGTCTCTTTCTGGCAGTTTCCAGTTCCTGTAGTAGCCCATCTTCCGAAGGTCTTCTATGACTCCAGTTGTCGGTCGACCACGTTCTCTCTATCCACCTAGCTTTCCTTGTAATATCTTATTTGGTATTTCTTTATTATTCATCCGTGTCATGTGTCCAGCCCACCTCATCCTAGATGAATTCACAATCCTTTTGACAGGCTGGTCTTTGTAGAGGCGTACCACCCATTATTGTATCCTCCTCAATATTTCCCTTTCGCATATAGGGCCGATGGTTCTCCTGAGTGTACTTCTCTCGAATTCAACCGCCGATTCAGCATCCTTTGCTGTCTCAGAGGCGTATGTAAGCAGTGGTCTGATCACTGTTTTATAAGTGGTTAGTTTTGTGGTGCAAGTCAGGCGAGTTGAAGATATAAGCTTTGTTAAGGGAAATAAGTTTTATTGTCTGCAATTAGACTTTGCTTTAGTTCATATGAGGCATCGTTTACGTTGGTTGCAATCGAACCCAGGTACTTGAAATGATCGACTCTTTCAAAGGTATAACTTCCTCATCGTTATTTCGGCTGCCATGTTCTCCCTGTGTGCTTTCCCAGCAGCCAGGTATTAGTTTTTCAGCTCGTTGATATTTAGTCCCATATTTTTGCTGGCTTTTTCAAGTACAGTGAATGTCTCTTCTGTTGCTGTCAGAGTTCTTGCTACTTTGTCTATGTCATCCGCATAGGTCAGTATCTGCACAGATTTATCAAAAATCGTTTCCCTATTCAAGATATTTGCTTCTCTCAAGGCCTTCGCCAAGGCGGCGTTGAATAGGAGGGATGCCTTTGCCTCACCTTGCCGTACTTTGTCTTTAACTTCCAAAGTATAGGACAACATTGTTCCAGTTCTCATTCAATCCTCCATTTCTCTCATTGTCATTCACACTGCCCTTATCAGCTTTCTTGGAGTATCCAATTCATCTAGAGCTTGATACAGTTCCGCTCTGTCTGTACTATCGTACGCTGCTATAAAATCAATAAAAAGATGACACTTTCCGACAGAATACTCCTTTGTTTTTTCCAGAATTTGTCACAGGGTAAATACAGTCGCTCGAAAAACTTAAAAGCGATTTTTTATCCGTAAATGTATAAAAAACATTAAGAACAACCCATTTTTCGGCATTTTTAACTGTATTTTACTACGGAGCAGGAAGCAGTCTCAGCCATTTTCACACTGAGTATTATCAATGTCACAATCAGACCACAACAGTGTAGGGACTGTTATTGTACACGACTTTTGAAATGAAAACTGCACTACTGGCGCCGGCCGCGGTGGTCTCGCGGTTCTAGGCGCGCAGTCAGGAACCGTGCGACTGCTACGGTCGCAGGTTCGAATCCTGCCTCGGGCATGGACGTGTGTGATGTCCTTAGGTTAGTTAGGTTTAAGTAGTTCTAAGTTCTAGGGGACTGATGACCACAGCAGTTGAGTCCCATAGTGCTCAGAGCCATTTGAACCATTTTTTTTTTGCACTACTGGCTATTAAAATTGCTACACCACGAAGATGACGTGCTACAGACATGAAATCTAACCGACAGGAACAAGATGCTGTGATATGCAAATTATTAGCTTTTCAAAGCATTCACACAAGGTTGGCGACGGTGGCGACATCTACAAAGTGCTCACATGAGGAAAGTTTGCAACCGATTTCTCATACACAAACAGCAGTTGACCGGCGTTGCCTGGTGAAACGTCGTTGTGACGCCTCGTGTAAGGAGGAGAAATGCGTACCATCACGTTTCCGACTTTGATAAAGGTCGGATTGCAGCCTATCGCGATGGCGGTTTATCGTATCGCGACATTGCTTGTCGCGTTGCTCGAGATGCAACGACTGTTAGCAGAATATGGAATCGGTGGGTTCAGGAGGGTAATACGGAACGCCGTGCTGGATCCCAACGGCCTCGTATCACTAGCAGTCAAGATGACAGGCATCTTATCCACTTGACTGTAACGGATCGTGCAGCCATGTCTCGATCCCTGAGTCAACAGATGGGGACGTTTGCAAGACAACAACCATCTGCACGAGCAGTTCGACGACGTTTGCAGCAGCATGGCCTACCAGCTCGGAGACCATGGCTGCGGTTACCCTTGACGCTGCATCACAGACAGGAGCCCCTACGATGATGTACTCGACGACGATCCTGGGTGCACGAATGGCAAAACGTCATTTTTTCGAATGAATCCAGGTTGTGTTTACATGATGGTCGAATCCGTGTTTGGTCACATCGCGGTGAACGCACATTGGAAGCGTGTATTCGTCATCGCCATACTGGAGTATCACCCAGCGTGATGATATGGGGTGCCATTGGTTACACGTCTCGGTCGCCTCTTGTTCGCATTGACGGCACTTTGAACAGTGGACGTTACATTTGAGATGTGTTACGACCCGTGGCTCTACCCTTCATTCGATCCCTGCGAAGCCCTACATTTCAGCAGGATAATGCACGACCGCATGTAGCAGGTCCTGTACAGGGCCTTTCCGGAGAAAATGTTCGACTGCTGCCCTGGCCAGCACATTCTCCAGATCTCTAACCAAATGAAAACGTCTGGTCAATGGTGGCCGAGCAACTGGCTTGTCACAATACGCCAGTCACTACTCGTGATGAACTGTGGTATCGTGTTGAACTCAATGCCCAGGCCAATCAAGGCGGTTATTACGGTCAGAGGTGTTTTTCTGGGTACTGATTTTTCAGGATCTATGCACCCAAATTGCATGAAAATGTAATCACATGTCAGTTCTAGTATAATATATTTGTCTAATGATTACCCGTTTATCATCTGCATTTCTTCTTGGTGTAGCAATTTTAATGGCTAGTAGTGTACATAGGTAAAGCGCGATTGCGAAAAACGTTGATGTCTGTTAATACGTTTCCTTTAACGTAACTAAGTAACCAGATATCTAATGCATAAGTGAGACCTACTTCCCAGAGGATAACAACACCACTGTACGTGTGCTACGGCTTCTGACCGGTCATCGCATTTGTGTTTGTTTACGTCAGGTTTAATCTTATGATGAACAGTGTTATTAATGTGACTGTGGGAGCAACTTTTGCAGCGACTCTCTGATGAGAAAGTAAGTTGGACAGTAAGTTGGAACGTTGGCAGGAAGCCGCCGTCCGCGCACCCGCAGTGGATCCCAAAGACTCCGACCGACCGCCGCTGCGCTCACCTCTGAGTGGGAGGGTTCATCTCTCTTATCAAGTCTCGCGTCGAGGCGTCCCACACACTAGGACGGTCTCTCCCCTAGCGTCCTCCAAAGTTTTCTATGGGCGTGTCCATACAGCCGATTGGCCACCTCACATTCTCCATCTGGCCAATCAAATCATTTAACAATAGCCGCGCGGGATTAGCCGAGCGGTCTACGCGCTGCAGTCATGGACTGTGCGGCTGGTCCCAGTTCGAGTCCTCCCTTGGGCATGGGTGTGTGTGTTTGTCCTTAGGATAATTTAGGTTAAGTAGTGTGTAAGCTTAGGGTCTGATGACCTTAGCAGTTAAGTCCCATAAGATTTCACACACATTTGAACATTTAACAATAAGTGCATTCTTGTGATGAAAGTGCATTTTTTGCTTGAAAAACATTGTCCGTGCTTAGCCAAGTACGTTCTGCGTTCTCTGGTAGGACTCATTTCGGACGACGCTGAAGTTCAGAACTGGTAGGCGTCAAGCTACAGGTGCACGTTTTTCTGTACCTACTGGGCCGCTCTGCAGATCACACCCAAGTACCAGACGGAGGGTGCGTCAATCCACCTCCACACCAATTCTCTATTAATCCACTCTCGACAGTATTTTTCTGCGAACGGACACCTGTAAACTTCCCGCACTCTGTGCGATCCGAGTCAGTAACAGTGAATTCCAGATTTTCTGTCTAAGATTGTCTTATGTTTGTTGAACGCTGTGTCGAAAAGTCAAAGTACTTCGAATAGAACAAACTCCTCCATTCAACCGGCATAGAGCCGCTACAACGTGGGTGATGCGAAACCAGACTAATACAAATATATAAAATTCTTCTCGGGTATGCAGCCGGATCATGACGTCTTCAAGACACAATATTTCTGCGGTCCAACTGGCCGCCATCATCAGGTGAGAGCGCTGGTGCACAATCTCGCCGGAACTGACTTCCCAGCGCAAGCGGCAGCCCATATATAGGCCGCAGAAGGCCCACAACGCGTGCGCGAGAAGGTGCCGTAGCTGCCCTCTAGTGCAGTAAACATGCCGCGCCGCCGGTGGTGGAAAGAGTTTTTTGAGAACGTCGTCAGGTAAAAAACTTCGTCCTGGTGCTGCCGTGCCACCGAGACTATACGGCCTACCCAAGATTCATAAGAAAGGGGTCCCGCTTCGTCCGATCGTGAGTAACTTGGGTGCTCCTACCTACAATCTAGCCAAGTATTTAGCATCTGTTCTTGGCCCTCACGTCGGTAAATGCGAACATCACATTCCCAATTCTATGGTGTTTATTCAGAGATTGAAGTCCTTGTCTCTTAGTCCCTGCGATTTGCTTGTGAGCTTTGATGTCGTGTCGCTTTTTACCCGGATTCCTCTGGAAGAATCCTTGCAATTAATTGGTGAGAAACTGGATGAGGACACAACCAGGCTTTGTCGCCACGTGCTGACGTCAACGTACTTTTTATTCAATGACAAATATTTTGAACAGACTGACGGAGTGGCTATGGGGAGCCCACTGTCCCCAATAGTCGCCAACCTTTTTATGGAAGATTTGGAGGACATGGCGCTGAAGACGGCGTCCTTAAAACCAACCTGTTTTTGGAGGTACGTTGACGACACGTTTATGGTGTGGCCTCATGGGAGAGAGGCTCTTGACCGCCTCCTAGATCATTTTAATTCCCTGCATCCTAGCATCAAGTTTACCATGGAGGTGGAAAGTGATGGAAAGCTTCCGTTTCTGGATGTTCTGGTGTACAGAAAGGATGATGGGACACTGGGACACAGTGTTTGTCGAAAGCCTACGCACACGGACCGTTACCTGCATGCTTCTAGCTGTCATCCATCGTTCCAGCGTACAGGGGTCCTGCGAACGTTGGCGAGAAGAGCTTATGCCATTTCAGATGGAGAAAGCTTGACACAAGAATTGGACCACCTTAAGGTTGTGTTCAAGCAGAATGGCTATACAGATAAACAGATCCGTCGTGCTTTCCAGTTTGGACCATCGCCTGAACCACCAGAAGATACCTGCAAATCGGTGGCTTTTCTGCCTTTTGCTGGGAGCATTTCCTCGAAGATAGGAAGAATTCTAAAAAGATATCACATCAAAAGTATTTTTCGTCCGCCGGCCAAGCTTAGAGCGTTTCTTGGCTCTGTTAAGGATGACTTGGGTTTGAGGAAGCCCGGTGTATACAAGATCCCTTGCCACTGTGGGAAGGCTTACATTGGTCAGACGATCCGGACCATTCAGGACCGATGTGTTGAGCATCAGCGGCACACACGGCTGCTTCAACCCGAGAAATCCGCAGTGGCGGAGCACTGTCTCACCCAGGGACACAGAATGCAATATGATGCGACACAAATGGTTGCCCCTGCATCTCGATATTGGGACTGTATTTTAAAAGAATCAATAGAGATTCGTTTATCTGACAATCTTATTAATAGAGACAAGGGCTATCTTTTAAGTAAGACTTGGGACCCGGTGTTATCCGACATTAAAAAACAACGGTCTGCGTCTCAATCGTCGGAATAGAATTTTTTAATTTTCTTTTATTTTTGACAGCGATATCTCGATTTCGCCTCTTTCCACCACCGGCGGCGCGGCATGTTTACTGCACTAGAGGGCAGCTACGGCACCTTCTCGCGCACGCGTTGTGGGCCTTCTGCGGCCTATATATGGGCTGCCGCTTGCGCTGGGAAGTCAGTTCCGGCGAGATTGTGCACCAGCGCTCTCACCTGATGATGGCGGCCAGTTGGACCGCAGAAATATTGTGTCTTGAAGACGTCATGATCCGGCTGCATACCCGAGAAGAATTTTATAAATTACTACGCCGGGAAAGCCTTCGCAGACTAATACATTTTACGCATGTTACCATCATAACCACAATTCGAGGCAATAAGATGGAATATTTATCGACTTTCGAATAGAATTTGACTAATTATTGCACCACCTACAGGTAAATAGAGAGATATCAAATGAATAATTTGACTTGATTCAGGTAGGGACGACACAGCATGGATGGAAAGCCATCCGACACATGTGGAACGAAGCACAGGAACCTATGTTTTGATCCTTAGTGTTTATGTTTAATTATCCAGCAGAAAGTAAGGTCGCGCGTGGCTGTTATCTGGAATGAAGCACTACTTGAAAAAAGCTGCACAGATATGCAGCCAGATACAGGGTTGTCCACTGATCGTCACTGGACCAAATATCTCACGAAAAAAGCGTCAAACGAAAAAACTACAAAGAACGTAACTTGTCTAGCTTGAAGGGGAAAACCAGATGGCGCTATGGTTGGCCCGCTAGATGGCGCTGCCATAGTTCAAACGGGTATGAACTACGTTTTTTTTTAAATAGGGACCCCCATTTTTTTATTACATATTCGTGTAGTACGTCAAGAAATATCAATGTTTTAGGTGGACCACTTTTTTCACTTTGTGATAGATGGTGCTGTGATAGTCACAAACATATGGCTCACAATTTTAGACGAACAGTTCGTAACAGGTAGGTTTTTTAAATTAAAATACAGAACGTAGGTACGTTTGAACATTTTATTTCGGTTGTTCCAATGTGATACATGTTCCTTTGTGATCTTATCACTTCTGAGAACACATGCTGTTACAGCGTGATTACCTCCAAATACCACATTAATGCAATAAATGTTCAAAATGATGTCCGTCAACCTCAATGCATTCGGCAATACTTGTAACGACATTCCTCTCAACAGCCAGTAGTTCGCCTTCAGTAAAGTTCGCATTGCATTGACAATGCGCTGGCGCATGTTGACAGGCGTTGTCAGTGGATCACGATAGCAAATATCCTTCAAGTTTCCCCACAGAAAGAAATCCGGGGACGTCAGATCCGGTGAACTGGCGGGCCATCGACCAATCCCCCTGTCATGAAATATGCTATTCAATACCGCTTCAACCACACGCGAGCTATGTGCCGGACATCCATCATGTTGGAAGTACATCGCCATTCTGCCGTGCAGTGAAACATCTTGCAGTAACATCGGTAGAATATTACCTACGAAATCAGCATACATTGCACCATTTACAATGCCATCGATAAAATGGGGCCTGCCGGTGTGGCCGTGCGGTTCTAGGCGCTTCAGTCTGGAAACGCGCGACCGCTACGGTAGCAGGTTCGAATGCTGCCTCGGGCATGGATGTGTGTGATGTCATTAGGTTAGTTAGGTTTAAGTAGTTCTAAGTTCTAGGGGACTGATGACCACAGATGTTAAGTCCCATAGTGCTCAGAGCCATTTGAACCATTTGATAAAATGGGGGCCAACTATCGTTCCTCCCATAATGGCGCACCATACATTAACCCGCCAAGGTCACTGATGTTACACTTGTCGCAGGCATCGTGGATTTTCCGTTGCCCAGTAGTGCATATTATGCCGGTTTAGGTTACCGGTGTTGGTGAATGACGCTTCGTCGCTATATAGAACACGCGCAAAAAACCTGTCAATGTTCCGTAATTTCTCTTGTGTCCAGTGGCAGAACTGTACACGACGTTTAGAGTCGTCGCCATCCAATTCCTGGTGCATAGAAATATGGTACGGTTGCAATCGATGTTGATGTAGCATTATTAACACCGACGTTTTTGAGATTCTCGATTCTCGCGCCATTTGTCTGCTACTGATGTGCGGATTAGCCGCGACAGCAGCTAAAACACCTACTTGGACTTCATCATTTGTTGCAGGTCGTGGTTGACGTTTCACACGTGGCTGAACAGTTCCGCCAGCCGGGATGGCCGAGCGGTTCTAGGCGCTACAGTCTGGAATTGCGCGACCGCTACGGTCGCATGTTCAAATCCTGCCTCGGGCATGGATGTTTGTGATGTCCTTAGGTTAGTTAGGTTTAAGTAGTTCTAAGTTCTAGGGGACTGATGACCTTAGAAGTTAAGTCCCACAGTGCTCAGAGCCATTTGAACCATTTTTTGAGCACTTCCTGTTTCCTTAAATAACGTAAATATCCGGCGAATGGTCCGGACACTTGGATGATGTCATCCGGGATACCGGGCACCATACATAGCACACGCCCGTTGGGCCTTTTTATCGCAATAGCCATACATCAACACGATATCGACCTTTACCGCAATTGGTAAACGGTCCATTTTAGCACGTGTAATGTATCACGAAGCAAATAGCGTCCGCACTGGCGGAATGTTACGTGATACCACGTACTTAAACGTTTGCAACTATTACAGCGCCATCTATCACAAAGCGAAAAAAGTGGCCCTACTATGACATTCATATTTCTTTACGTACTACATGAATATGTAATAAAAAATGGGGGTTCCTGTTTTAAAAAACGCAGTTGATATCCGTTTGACCTATGGCAGCGCCATGTAGCGGGGCCAACCATAGTGCCATCTGGTTTCTCCCTTCAAGCTAGACGAGTTTCGATCTATGTACTTTTTTCGTTTGACGCTTCTTTCGTGAGATATTTGGCCTGGTCAATATCAATGGACCACCCTGTATCCGATTTCAGTATGGTGCAGAGACTGGCAACTTGCCGTAAATGCGCATAAATGTAAAATTGTACACTTTACAAATTGTAATCAGTAGACTCATAGAAAAACTTGTGTGTTACATTTTGTGGCGGTATGAAACGGAACGATCATACGGGCTGAGTCATAGGTGAAGTAGGAGCTAGTGTACACAGGAGCTTGCTCACAAAACGTTTGTGCGACCCATGATGGAATACTGATCAACTGTATAGGAACCGTACAAAATGGGGCAAAGAGTGGATATCAAAAGTATCCAAAGAGGGCAACAAGAGTAGTCACAGTCTTCTTTGAGTCTCAGAAGATCGTGGAGGGAGTGCTCTAAAAGCTAAAACGCCAGAAGACGTTCTTCAAGTGTGCTGTAAGAAAGTACAAAATGTCAGGAACGAATGTGGGATTAATGTAGAGTCACATAAGTTGGGGGTTGTTTTGGGGGGAGGAGACCAGACAGCAAGGTCATCGGTCTCAACGGATTAGGGAAGGATGTCGGCCGTGCCCTTTCAAAGGAACCATCCCGGCATTTGCCTGGAGCGATCTAGGGAAATCACGAAAAACCTAAATCAGGATGGCCGGACGCGGAATTGAACCGTCGTCCTCCCGAATGCGAGTCCAGTGTGGTAACCACTGCGCCACCTCGCTCGGTGGGAGCCACATACGCCTCGTCCGTTTAGGTAACGTTAATACAAGATCAGACTAATCGCTGCAACCACAGAACAATTTGAAAACGTTGTTCATCCCAAGGTGGACACCCAATCAAAAGGGGAAGAATGGCAAGTAAGTAGTACACTGCACACTACTTCACAGTGACTGCTAAACTATGGGTGTAGAAGTACACTTCTGCCCATTGGAATTGTAGCACTGTGAGGGACAGCAAATAACGAAGTTTTACTGATAGTGCGTATCCGGTACAGTAGACAGCATTTGTAGCTGACTAGAGGGTTATTCATGTGAAGAGTGAGTTACACGGTGGTGCCACCTGTGCATCAACAGCAGCTCCAGTCCGACAAAGACATCGAGTCCAACTGCCAACTGACCAGGGGCGGTGGCAAGGGGGGTATCTACGGGGGTTTTAGCCCCCCCCCCATGGACTATTATATTACACTGGATAAAATCACTTTATAAATCAGCGAATATATTACTTCAACAGATTCAATGACTTTTTGTATAATTATGTAGCAATTTAGGTTGCAATGTATTTGAAACACATTTTAACAAAAGAATAAGAGAGACTAAACAGCTTACTGTCTAAACCAATAAATATCATTTAACTTAAAATGGGCACCTCATTATGTATTAACATACATTACTTGCATATTAAGGTACGAACACCACTTACAATATTCAAGAAAGCTAAATATGCCGGCTATGACTACAAACACTTAAATTCCTGAACCCAGACAAACACTTTGAAATCGCCAGACATGTGGGTCAAATCGTAATATTTTCCCCAGAACACACATGACGGGAACTCCAAAACAGATACCAAAAACTACTCTAAGCAACACCAAATTATACTAATTTGTCGGTGGAGGACACTAACTCTCCTTTTGCTAAGCGATATTCCATTCGCCCAAGTCCATCCCCGCCCACCCCCCCCCCCCCCGCCATTAGCCCCACCTTGACCGACTTCCTGAATGACTCCTGCAACTGCCATTCCACGCTGCCTCGACTCAGTGGAGAGTGAGCAGTGACGTGCTGGAATCTCGGCGACTTGTGACCGGAGACTCGGAGAATGTCAAAGTCACGGAAGCAGTTGAAACCCTCTATACAGAGGTTTGTCGCAGCATTGAGGACAACATGCAGTCTCGAATTATTTCGTTGGAAGGTAGCCTCACACATATGTTGAACATAGGGCGCAGGGATCAGCCCTACCATCCGAGAAATGCGACCTGTCAGGGATTAGCCGAGTGATCTAAGGTGCTGCAGTCACGGACTGTGCGGCTGGTCCCAGCAGATGTTCGACTCCTCCCTCGGACATGGGTTTGTCCTTAGGATTATTTAGGTTAATTAGTGTGCAAGCTTAGGGACTGATGACCTCAGCAGTTAAGTCCCATAAGATTTCACACACATTTGAACATTTTTGCAACCGGTCAGACTTCAGTCTCCTCGGTGCCTCCAAACGCGCATTCTGGCTTCAAGATGCTGTAATCAGAACCAGGATCCGTCAGAAAAGACTAAGTGGTGCGGCTGCCGTGTTGAATGCTGTCTGTGTGCCTCTCCCTGACTCCTTAGCGAGGAAGGCCTCAGCAGTGGCCGCTGTGCTGGCAGTCAGCCGATTATAAGCTTGTCGTAAAAAAGAAAGGGAGATTGGGCTTAATGCCCAATGGATATCGGATTACGTCAAGGATGGGAAAGGAAATCAGTTGTGTGGTTTCAAAAAAACCATTCTGGAATTTGCCTGGGGAAATTTAAGAAAATCGTGGAAAACCTACATTTGGATGGCCAGATGCTGGAGTCGAACCGACTCCAGTCTGCTAACCACTCCACCACACTTCTCAATCACATTCTTGTCAAAACAGGTAGTACACCAGATACCATATTGATATTTTTTTCCTTTATTGATTTTCGATTCCCTCCCCCCCCCCCACCACTTGGGTAGGGGTGGACTGACAGCTGCTTAATACGCTGCTCTACAGATGAGAGAAAAGTTAAACGAACAATGGTGGGAGAACAAACATTATAAAAAAGGCGATAATAGTAAAATGGCGGAAAGTTGCGGAACTTAAAATACAAAAACATGGCGTTGACGTTGCGGATGGAGACACACAGGCAGGAGAGAGGCACAATTAAAAAACACGGCGGCAGTCTGGTTTCTGTTCGCACGAGATAAAACTAGCGACAATATGGTGGCTGTTGACAGCACTGACAGGGGATGCACAAAACTGAACACTCATTTAAAACAGCACTGTAGAGGCGACACTGCGGTAGATGGGGGTGGGGGGACCAAAAAGGGGGAAAAGGGGGGGAGGAGAGGAAAGGTAAAAAATCGTGGCAGCATATTGACACTTCTTGATGGCCGTAATTTGTAGCCTTGCGATTTCAGTGGCGAGTAGTCTTGATGTAGATAGAAGTCACTAGCTTAAGCCTGTATTCTCGAGATGATCGAGAAACGTTTCGCAGGGAGGTATTTCCTGACTGAAACGTGCGAGATTCTGGCGCCGCCGTCCACCGCGGTGACAGCTGTGGCCCACCTGGTGCCGGACATCTGGAATGATGGACGGCCGCCCCCTGGAGGGGGAGCCCCGCAGCCTGCTGACGATGAGAAGTGTGGCGCCGCCCTGGCGGCGGTTCCCGGCCTCACGCGGGCCACGGCCAGCCTACTAGCCAGCGCCAGGGACCTCATGCGCCGTGCCGCTGCCCACTGCATCGACTCCTGCTCTGTGGAGGGGTACGTATAACAGCCAGTAACCCTCTCCTCGACTGATTAAATCTGTTCTATATGCTATCCTCTACTTCTCATGGTCAACTCATGGTCAATCCCTACAAGGCAGCACGCTAAGACTGGTGACAGTGCCTCTAGCCCCTACAGCAACCTCAGCTAGATGAGGCAAAGAATCCATGAGTTCCTGTAGGTACGTCGTGTACTGCTGAAGCCACTCGTTGATAATCACATCCTGCAAAGTTACGGTAGGAATGCTGTGGCGATTCCAGACCACTTTCACCTCTGTTGACCCCTGATGATATCACATGGGATCATTTCTCTTGAATGGATGACAACATCAATGATTTATGCACACATGATGTCATCAATCATATGTACAGCACTGAAGGCCACAGCCAGTAATTGTATACCAAACCCTCTACTCCTCTGCTTAAATCTGTTCTGCACGCTATCCTCTACTTCTCCTCTTTTCTAAGACTGATGTCTGTTAGCAAGCACACCGGACAACTCATTGTCAATTCCTACAAGCCAGCACGCTAAGACTGGTGACAGTGCCTCTAGCCCCTACAGCGATCTCAGCTAGATGAGGCAAAGAGTCCACGAGTTCCAGTAGGTATGTCATGTGCTGCCGAAGCCACTCGCTGATAATCACATCCTGAAAAGTTACGGTAGGAATGCTGTGGCGATTCCAGACCACTTTCACCTCTGTTGACCCCTGATGATATCACATGGGATCATTTCTCTTGAATGGATGACAACATCAATGATTCATGCACACATGATATCATCAATGATATGTACAGCACTGAAGGCCACAGCCAGTAATTGTATACCTAACCCTCTACTCCTCTGCTTAAATCTGTTCTGTACGCTATCCTCTACTTCTCCTCTTTTCTAAGACTGATGTCTGTTAGCAAGCACACCAGACAACTCATTGTCAACCCCTACAAGCCAGCACGCTAAGACTGGTGACAGTGCCTCTAGCCCCTACAGCGACCTCAGCTAGACGAGGCAAAGAGTCCACGAGTTCCAGTAGGTATGTCGTGTGCTGCTGAAGCCACTCGCCGATAATCACATCCTGCAAAGTTACGGTAGGAATGCTGTGGCGATTCCAGACCACTTTCACCTCTGTTGACCCCTGATGATATCACATGGGATCATTTCTCTTGAATGGATGACAACTTCAATGATTCATGCACACATGATGTCATCAATGATGTGGAACATATGACAACTTCAAGATAGAGGACTGTGGGAGTTTTAAAGAATTAAAAATTGTGGATGGCTGCACATCATAAAAAGTCAAAGGTGGTCAATGGCATTAGATTTAAAAATATGCAAGTTGGTGCTTCTGGAAAATTAAAAAAAAATGTAAGATGGCAATGCAAAAATTTTTTCCAACCAATCACAGTGCAGTATATTTTCTGAATCCCACCATGTTCAAAACGATCCACAACTTTCTTGCATAATGTTCCACCTTCTAGTATAATGAAAGAAAAAAACAAATAAGTTAAACATATTTCAATTCTTTCAATTTTAATCTTTTATATATATATATATATATATATATATATATATATATATATATATTGTGTTTCATACTAGAATGTTGTGTTCCCAGTTTGGCAATGCTTTGTCACAGGAAACGCGAAAGCGGTCGAAGACGTCCGACTTCTGGTCGGTTCCTGATCGATGTGAGGAGGAGGCTGGTTTTTGGTTACGCAAAGGCTTCTATTATTTATAAAAGAACAACTCAATTTTCTTTACGCAATCAGTATGAATTTTATAATCACCTAAGGGAAGTTTAACAATGAACAATAAAAAAACTGCATTTGCAAATGAAATCATTAATAAATGGGGCAGCTATGAGTTGTATAGAAGACAAGGAGCGGCCTTCTGTCTACGACCAGGAAGCCGCAGTATTCTCTGCTGTAGTAAAGGCTGTTTGACATTTATAAAAGTACTATGACATGAGGGTGAAAAAAATATAAAAGAAAAGAATAGAATAAGAAGTCTGGTAAACACTAAATATATTCAAACGATTCTCACAAGCAATTAGGGCTTATTTACAAACAGTATAACTTACATAAGTACTTTTCTAACTGTATGGTGCGATCAGATTTCAGCCTGTCCTGTGCTTGCTCCTTGGTTCACGTTTTTGTCACAGATTACAGTCATTACTTTTCTCCTTCCTTCAAAACAATTCTTGCACTGTTCAACACCTTCATAAGAATAACTCAGCGGTTTACAGTATCGCACATAAATTACTAGAATTTTGTTAATAAATAATGTTGTCTGCACGCTGGCAAGACCGCTCACTTTTATGGCTTAAAGTCGACCTTCTTTATGCTTGTACATTACAAGCAGAAGTACGATAAAATCTGACGATCTACAAAAGTTTTTACTGTCATCTTTTATTTAGATCGAAGCGGAACGTCAGTTCAGCTTCTGTTAAAAAGTTTCTTTGACTGTGCAATCGATGTATTAGCGTCCGTGCTAGATGCGCATCTTTACAGTTACGTAAATTATATAAAACAAATGTCTTGCAAAGAATAAGTCTCATCTCATTAGTTGATCATTTAATATACAGATAGGTGAATGCCTTTCTAAGGGTACTCACAGCTTTCATACGACGGAAATCTCAATAATATTACAACCTCTGCCATTTCATCTCTCACTCTTGTTTTCCGACTTAACGGTTATGTCAGAAAATGCGTTCTACGTTATTAACTTCGTCTTGCATTAGCAATTGTGTCGGTAATATTAAATCATGCAGTCACATAGCGAAAACGGCATGATTCATGCACACATGATGTCATCAATGATGTGGAACATATGACAACTTCAAGATAGAGGACTGTAGGAGTTTTAAAGAATTAAAAATTGTGGATGGCTGCAGACCATAAAAAGTCAAAGGTGGTCAATGGCATTTGATTTAAAAATATGCAACTGCATGAGACCCACATCATTACAATGCCTCCAAAATCTTGAACAGCTCCTTTCTGACAATCAGAGTCCATGGATTCATGAGGATTTATCGCCATACCCGTACATCCATCCGCTAAATACAATTTGAAACGAGACTTGTCCCAACAGCTAACATGTTTCCAGTCACCAACAGTCCGATGCCGCTTTTGATGGGCACAGGAAAGAGGTAAAGGTTTGTATTGTGAAGTCATCAAGAGTACGTGAGTGATCCTTTGGCTTATAAGGCCCATATCCATAATGTTTCTTTGAGTCGATTGCATGACACTTGTTGATGGTCCGTCATTGAAATCTGCAACAGTTTGAGGAAGGATGGCACTTCTGTCACGTTCTCCTCAGTTGCTGTTGGTCCCATTCTTGCGGTATCTTTTTCTGACCGCAGCGATATCAGAGATTTGATGTTTCACCGGATTCCTGATATTCACGGTACACTCGTGAAATGGTCATACTGCAAAATCCTCATTTCATCGCTACCTCAGAAGTGCTGCGTCACATCGCGCATGCACCGAATATAACATCATGTTCAAATTCATTTAAATCTTGATAACCTTCCATTGTAGCTGCAGTAACTGATCTAACAACTGTGCCAAATACTTGATGTCTCATATAGGCATTGCCAACCGCAGCATCATATAGTGCTTGTTTACATATCTCTGTATTTGAATATGTGTGCCTATACCAGTTTCTTTGGCGATTCAGTGTATATTAAGACAAGTCTTTGTTTTATAATGTTATCAAAATTCTAGAAAAAAATCTTGACAAATTTACCTAAAATTTTTACATGATACTGTGCTAAATGTTCGGATGGACGTAGCCCTCAGACTCACACACACACACACACACACACACACATTTATATATATATATATATATATATATATATATATATATATATATATATATATATATATATATATATATACTCCTGGAAATGGAAAAAAGAACAAATTGACACCGGTGTGTCAGACCCACCATACTTGCTCCGGACACTGCGAGAGGGCTGTACAAGCAATGATCACACGCACGGCACAGCGGACACACCAGGAACCGCGGTGTTGGCCGTCGAATGGCGCTAGCTGCGCAGCATTTGTGCACCGCCGCTGTCAGTGTCAGCCAGTTTGCCGTGGCATACGGAGCTCCATCGCAGTCTTTAACACTGGTAGCATGCCGCGACAGCGTGGAAGTGAACCGTATGTGCAGTTGACGGACTTTGAGCGAGGGCGTATAGTGGGCATGCGGGAGGCCGGGTGGACGTACCGCCGAATTGCTCAACACGTGGGGCGTGAGGTCTCCACAGTACATCGATGTTGTCGCCAGTAGTCGGCGGAAGGTGCACGTGCCCGTCGACCTGGGACCGGACCGCAGCGACGCACGGATGCACGCCAAGACCGTAGGATCCTACGCAGTGCCGTAGGGGACCGCACCGCCACTTCCCAGCAAATTAGGGACACTGTTGCTCCTGGGGTATCGGCGAGGACAATTCGCAACCGTCTCCATGAAGCTGGGCTACGGTCCCGCACACCGTTAGGCCGCCTTCCGCTCACGCCCCAACATCGTGCAGCCCGCCTCCAGTGGTGTCGCGACAGGCGTGAATGGAGGGACGAATGGAGACGTGTCGTCTTCAGCGATGAGAGTCGCTTCTGCCTTGGTGCCAATGATGGTCGTATGCGTGTTTGGCGCCGTGCAGGTGAGCGCCACAATCCGGACTGCATACGACCGAGGCACACAGGGCCAACACCCGGCATCATGGTGTGGGGAGCGATCTCCTACACTGTCCGTACACCACTGGTGATCGTCGAGGGGACACTGAATAGTGCACGGTACATCCAAACCGTCATCGAACCCATCGTTCTACCATTCCTAGACTGGCAAGGGAACTTGCTGTTCCAACAGGACAATGCACGTCCGCATGTATCCCGTGCCACCCAACGTCCTCTAGAAGGTGTAAGTCAACTACCCTGGCCAGCAAGATCTCCGGATCTGTCCCCCATTGAGCATGTTTGGGACTGGATGAAGCGTCGTCTCACGCGGTCTGCACGTCCAGCACGAACGCTGGTCCAACTGAGGCGCCAGGTGGAAATGGCATGGCAAGCCGTTCCACAGCACTACATCCAGCATCTCTACAATCGTCTCCATGGGAGAATAGCAGCCTGCATTGCTGCGAAAGGTGGATATACACTGTACTAGTGCCGACATTGTGCATGCTCTGTTGCCTGTGTCTATGTGCCTGTGGTTCTGTCAGTGTGATCATGTGATGTATCTGACTCCAGGAATGTGTCAATAAAGTTTCCCCTTCCTGGGACAATGAATTCACGGTGTTCTTATTTCAATTTCCAGGAGTATATATATATATATATATATATATATATATATATATATATATATACACACTCCTGGAAATTGAAATAAGAACACCGTGAATTCATTGTCCCAGGAAGGGGAAACTTTATTGACACATTCCTGGGACAATGAATTCACGGTGTTCTTATTTCAATTTCCAGGAGTGTATATATATATATATATATATATATATATATATATATATATATATATATATATATATATATATACACACTCCTGGAATTGAAATAAGAACACCGTGAATTCATTGTCCCAGGAAGGGGAAACTTTATTGACACATTCCTGGGGTCAGATACATCACATGATCACACTGACAGAACCACAGGCACATAGACACAGGCAACAGAGCATGCACAATGTCGGCACTAGTACAGTGTATATCCACCTTTCGCAGCAATGCAGGCCGCTATTCTCCCATGGAGACGATCGTAGAGATGCTGGATGTAGTCCTGTGGAACGGCTTGCCATGCCATTTCCACCTGGCGCCTCAGTTGGACCAGCGTTCGTGCTGGACGTGCAGACCGCGTGAGATGACGCTTCATCCAGTCCCAAATATGCTCAATGGGGGACAGATCCGGAGATCTTGCTGGCCAGGGTAGTTGACTTACACCTTCTAGAGCACGTTGGGTGGCACGGGATACATGCGGACGTGCATTGTCCTCTTGGAACAGCAAGTTCCCTTGCCGGTCTAGGAATGGTAGAACGATGGGTTCGATGACGGTTTGGATGTACCGTGCACTATTCAGTGTCCCCTCGACGATCACCAGTGGTGTACGGCCAGTGTAGGAGATCGCTCCCCACACCATGATGCCGGGTGTTGGCCCTGTGTGCCTCGGTCGTATGCAGTCCGGATTGTGGCGCTCACCTGCACGGCGCCAAACACGCATACGATCATCATTGGCACCAAGGCAGAAGCGACTCTCATCGCTGAAGACGACACGTCTCCATTCGTCCCTCCATTCACGCCTGTCGCGACACCACTGGAGGCGGGCTGCACGATGTTGGGGCGTGAGCGGAAGACGGCCTAACGGTGTGCGGGACCGTAGCCCAGCTTCATGGAGACGGTTGCGAATGGTCCTCGCCGATACCCCAGGAGCAACAGTGTCCCTAATTTGCTGGGAAGTGGCGGTGCGGTCCCCTACGGCACTGCGTAGGATCCTACGGTCTTGGCGTGCATCCGTGCGTCACTGCGGTCCGGTCCCAGGTCGACGGGCACGTGCACCTTCCGCCGACCACTGGCGACAACATCGATGTACTGTGGAGACCTCACGCCCCACGTGTTGAGAAATTCGGCGGTACGTCCACCAGGCCTACCGCATGCCCACTATACGCCCTCGCTCAAAGTCCATCAACTGCACATACGGTTCACGTCCATGCTGTCGCGACATGCTACCAGTGTTAAAGACTGCGATGGAGCTCCGTATGCCACGGCTAACTGGCTGACACTGACGGCGGCGGTGCACAAATGCTGCGCAGCTAGCGCCATTCGACGGCCAACACCGCGGTTCCTGGTGTGTCCGCTGTGCCGTGCGTGTGATCATTGCTTGTACAGCCCTCTCGCAGTGTCCGGAGCAAGTATGGTGGGTCTGACACACCGATGTCAATGTGTTCTTTTTTCCATTTCCAGGAGTGTATATATATATATATATATATATATATATATATATATATATATATAAGTAGGTGTGTGTGTCTGAATATTTAGTAGAGTATTATGTACAAATTTGAAGCACATTCCATTCTGGAGACGGTTTATTCAATCAGACATTGTAACAGAGAATGCAGTGTAATATGTGCTGTGCCATGCAGCAGTTACAGTAGGTATTAAAAATGGTTTCCATGTGCCTCAACACATGCGTGTATGTGATGCAGCATGTTGTGTCCCACACGTTCACTTCGGCCAGGCTGCGTCTGAATAGTGTCAAGGGCTGCACGAATACACTCCTCCAGTGTCTCCACATCTTGAATGAGCTCTGCATGCACGATGCTTATGTGATGGCTCCATAACCAGATATCGCCCTTTCTTAAATCTGGTGAATGAGCAGGCCATAGAAAAATTCTTGACCAGTTTACCTCACCTATTTTAGAAAAAATGCTCATATACTTTTGGACAGTCATAGGCTACATATTTTTAAATTGTATGGAAAATAAATTTATATGTAATACATAAAGGGGAAATGCTGTTAGCTAAAACTCAAGAAGTAATTCAATGTTTTACACAATACTCTACTAGTATCTAGAGAGACATAGGCAATACATTTTTTAGACAATAATGTATAGGTTTTCTGTTCAAACTGACTGTGAGAAATAAAATGCTATACTTTGAATATGTGCAGTTTGGTTTTCTTATCAGTGCATCTAAACTATTAGCCAAACTGTTTTTTTCCACATATATTGTTTCTTCTTATATATCGTTTTAAACAGAAATTGTATTAAAAACTGCGTGCTGATTTATTTCCTTCACTACAGTCAGTGTAAGAGGAAATAGGTATTTGTAGTTATCGCTTACCGATTTGTGATTAGGATACTAGTAAGGAATCTGAATCATCCAAGAATTTGCCCCCATACCCATTCACATATTAAAACTACGAGGAATACTGTCATAGAAGATACTGTCCTCACAGATCCAGCAAATGTAGAGATCTCTACTGTAAAACTTATTTAATGATCCCAAATGATTTACACATTCACTTTAGGTGAATTCATTTCCCAATTAAGGTTTCGTTTGCAGTAACAATATAGACAGCTCAAGGTCAGAGAGAGAGAGAGCAGAAGAGGAAATGGATAGAGACGGGAGGGGGAGAAAATGGGCAGAGGCAGGGGGAAGGAGGAGATGCACAGATAGAGGAGTGAGGAGATGGACAATGAGAGGAAGCAGGAGGAGGAGATGGATAAATAGAGGGGAGAAGAGGACGAGATGGAGAGAGGAGGGGGACAAGGTAATTTGGAAATATTCCCACACAAATTTAGCAATTGCCAAGCTTTTATGCGTTCGCAAGTATATTGCAAAGACAGAGATGAAATTTATTGATAACTGCGAAGTACAGTGTTTGCCGTAAATGCTATAAACTCAAAGAGAGACAGAGAAAGATTAAATACACTGACGATGAAACAGTGTAGTATTCGGCATAAACATTAGTGGAGTGTAAAATGAGAGAGACGAAATTTACTAGCAAGAGGTTACAGTATTTCACATAAACGTTAAGTATGAAAACAGAGAGAACATTACACATTGTGAGATGAAATTTACTGGCAAAACAGTACTGTATTAATATAACATTAGTGTGTGTGTCTGTGTGTGGTCGTGCACTTACGAAAGTTTGGAATATGATGTTCATAGGCAAAAAATAGATACTGCACTGTGACTAGTTGAAAAACTATTTCACACCTATGTCATCTTGCACTTTTCATTTCCACCATTTCCACCTGTCATATTTTTAAATTTACCACCAGCTGCGAGCTTAAATTTATTAAATTCTGTGCCACGTGGCATCATAAGTATTTTAAAATTTCTCCCATCCTCCAAATTTACAACATCATGAGTTCTAGGTCTTTGATGGTGACATGTGAATGTGTTAAGGTCACTGATGATGTCATGCATTGAAGATCAGTGTACTCATGTGACACCACCATGTTTCAAGAGCAGCCAACCTGTTCTGGATAGTACACTACACATCAACTACGACTCTGCCTGAATGGCATACATCAGCTGCTGCTATAAATAGCATCAGACAATGACATCTTGGGTTGTCGGGTGTTCTGTCGGATATCAGCGTCGTACTTGCACGATATTTCGGTCACGTAGCTCGTAACCTTCATCATGTGCGACCTGATGAAGGTTACGAGCTACGTGACCGAAATATCGTGCAAGCACGACGCTGATATCCGGCAGAACACCCGACAACCCAAGATGTCATTAGATCGCCGGGAAAGCCTGAAGAGTTACAGCATCAGACATTGTCTATGACTTTTAAGATTAGGCCGTATAGACGGCATGTAGAGGCGGAGTAGGTTGGCTGTTGGTCAAATCAGGAACATGGTTTTTGTCATTTCGTAAGATGGAGGTGTCCACGGCATACTCATCACGAATATGTGGAGGTTAGGGACGGACTGTTGAAATAACCATCCTGGCTTAGGTTCATGGTGCCCTGAATGAGTGAATCAAAGTCATGGTGCAGAAACCACACGCAAAACATTACATAAGCACGTTCAACCTGAGAACACACTCCACACACACTGAACGTTAAACGCTTAACTGGAAAGTCGGTGCCCAGAGTGCCTTGATCATCTGAGGATAGGCTGTCCAGTTTCTGTGTCGCTTGTTCCATTGAAGATGCGTATTTTTACTTGCCGCCGTAGGCTACGGCCTTTCGCAATGCATCCGACTAGAAATGTGCAGCCTATGCAGGTGCCTTCTCGTCGATCATTCGCTAATTGGTTGAGAAGGACCTGCATTCAGTGAGAGCAGATATTTACGTTGGGTTTGAAACCCACTGTTACTGACTCGAAGTGACAGTCGTCTCTGGTCCTGACGGCTAGGGTGTTTATTCGACGACTATTCTCAGGCGGTGTTACATCAGTATGAGTGGTACATCATTCCTTGTAGACACTCTGACAGTCCGAAATGATACACGAAGAAACTGGATAACTTCATTTCTGACCTTGGTCATATGCATGTCCCAAGACAATAGTACGTCCACCCACATTAGTATGCTCATTGCATACAGTCGACTCGCTCAAACAAACCGCGATTGCCACCTCACTGCCACCACCAACGTGAGCGGTGGAGGGTCACGTGACCACCTGGTACAAGTTCTGCGCCACCTGCAGCAATCCAAAGCAACCCATGTACTTCATGAAGGCGGTGAATAACATTCTATCCAGAGAGCTTATTTCGTGCTTTGATGCACGTGCTTTTGATGATTTGAGACATGCACTTTTCGACTACACTTAATTAATCTAAAAGTAAGCAGCTGGTTGGAAATTTCGTTATGGTGGCCGACCTGATATAAACACATTTCGTTCGTTTTTAATTTCACTCAGAAATTTTGTACCATTATCAGGCATTGTACAGAGTCAGCGCACATGATTACTGTACACCTCCGCAGCCCTGGTCAGTATTTCTGGTATGTGTAGGGAGCGATGTTCGATTTCCGATACTGGCAGTGATCTTTTCTTTGTCAGAGAACAAGAACAGGGCGTACACAGCCTCATGAAAAAAATGGTTCAAATGACTCTGAGCACTGGGACTTAACTACTGTGGTCATCAGTCCCCTAGAACGTAGAACTACTTGAACCTAACTAACCTAAGGACATCACACACATCCATGCCCGAGCCAGGATTCGAACCTGCGACCGTTGCGGTCACGCGGTTCCAGACTGTAGCGCCTATAACCGCACGTCCACTCCGGCCGGCAGCCTCATGAAAGCCGACAGCTGGGAGCGTGGCGTGCTGACCCCATGATCCTCAGTTCCACATCCAGGCGCGCCATTAGTAGAAGATGACACAGTGGTTCTTCAATCCCCATTGGCTCATCAGGGATGGAATACGGAGTCTGTCATTACTGCTAGCGACATTTGTGCATGGATGTTGCGACCACAACTTTTCACTGAATATCTACAAATCTCAAGTCCTAGATCATTTCAACATACTTTTACTCTGAAGGAACTGCTTTAGGCGTGTGTATTCAAACACAGAGATATGTAACCAGGCAGAATATGGCGCTGCGGTCGGCAACCCCAATGTGGGATAACTAGTGTCTGGTGCAGTTGACAGATCGGTTACAGCTACAGTGACCGGTGGCACACAACATCTTCGAGGTAGCGATGAAGTGGGGATTTTCCCGTACGACCATTTCACGAGTGTACCGTGAGTATCAGGAATCCGGGAAAGCATCAAATCTCCAACATCGCTACGGCCGGAAAAAGATACTGCAAGAGCGGAACCAACGACGACTGAAGAGAATCGTTCAACGTGACGGAAGTGCTACTTTTCCAGAAATTTCTGCAGATTTCGATGCTGAGCCATCAAGCAAGTCGTGCAAACCATTCAACATCATCGACATGGGCTTTCAGAGCCGACATAAAGCTTTACGCTTCGCCTGGGCCCATCAATACCGACACTGGTCTGTTGACGACTGGAAACATGGTGGCTGGTCGGACGAGTCTCGTTTCAAATTGTATCGACCGGATTGATGTGCACGCGTAGGGAGATAACCTCATGAATCCATGGACCCTGCATGTCAGCAGGAGGATGTTCAAGCTAGTGGAATCTGTGATATGCTGTGGGGCGTGTGTAGTTGGAGTGATTTGGGGGCTATGATACGTCTAGACACGACTCTGACAGGTGATACGTACGTAAGCGTACTGTCTGATTACCTGCTTCCATTCATTTCCATTGTGCATTCCTACGGACTTGGACAATTCCAGCAGGCCAATGTGACACCCCACACGTCCAGAATTGCTACAGAGTGGCTCCAGGAAGACTCTTATAATTTTAGGCACTTCCACTGGTCACCATACTCCCCGAAATGGACATTATTGGCCATATCTGCGATGGCTTGCAACGCGCGTTGCGGCACTTCTGCATACTCGCCGGAGCCGTACACGATAGTTTGCAGGTGTAACAACAGTTTCTATGGCTCTTCAGTGAGTATCACGAGGGAAACACTTGTTCTGCAGCTGATATTCATTTAATCGCATACTGGGTTTCAGCTTTGTATGCAGTAGTTCACCCATAGTCTAGGAGTAGCGTCTGTGGCCCTAGGTCCCAGGTTCTAACCCAGCCATTGCTTGATTCTGTACTAAGAATAAATCTGTATTACAGTTGGGTCTGTCTGTTTGTCTGTTCGAACACGCTTCTCCAAAATTGCTAGATGAATTTTCCTGAATTCACAGGTAACTAGAGCATAGCTTGGGGCTCTGTGCAGGCTTTATTCCAACACTCCCCCCCCTCCCCCCCCAAAAAAAACCGTAACCGAAAGTTTTATTCTTACTAACCTGCTCGACTGATTTCGATGAAAACTGGTATGGAGACAACTAACTTTGAGGAAGAAGACAGGCTACAAGATACCTTTTGATTTAACAACATTGCGTGTCCTAAGGGAAAATATATTTTGTAACAGTTATTTACTATTTGACTTTTGATCTTTATCATAATTGTCAAATGCTATTACTGTTTGATATGTGCTACATGATATGGTTAAAAGTAATGAATACAATGCGTAGATAATCTTAATTGTGTTTAATCCATACCTCGACACTATTTGTTGCGTAATGCACAGGTTATATAATGTACAGTTACTTCAACAGCACAATATATAGACGCATGCTCTTGCCCATGCCTCTCCATACACAGGACTCAGCAGTGACATTGCACGATGCAATGCAGTGTGTACTGGGACGGCTTGGGAGAGGGACGAGCAGGTGCACATCAAGAGCTAATCATACCCAAACAGTCAGATATGTGAGGGCAGATAATGTTATTGCACATACGATAACTTACTTACTCACCATCACTCATCATCACAAAACTACTGTTAGGCAAGTACAACTATGGTAATAGCTATGTTTACCCTTCTACCTGCTGCTGACTTCCAATACTGGGGCAGCCAGAACTGATGCATACCACAGCTGTGGTTTCCTGCTGCTGCCTTCTGGGTCATCGTGAATGAGAAAACGTGAACAGCCAGCCTCTCCCCTCCACTGGGTCATCATTGATGATCTAAAAACTACCATCTTCGCACCGACCAGTCGAGATGCATCTGGCTGACTCGTAAACATGTGTAGCAGTTTTGCTCGACTCACGGTGGATAACCAGGCATCTCGCACGGCAACTCGCATCTTGGATCACCATCAGCAGACACTGCATGAGTGCAGGATGGGGTGATCATCGAAAGCACTGAGTTGGGAGCTGATAACGTCCTGTGGGCTACGCATGCCGCGCCTGCTGCCGATGCCCGCTCTACATGCAGCTGAGGCACTGACCTGCGCCAGCAGCATCACGACATGCTGACGAGTGATCAGCATCCCTTCACAGCATTGACACCTGCGACTGGCTGACATCTCAGCTCTGAAAGAGCTGGAACCTGTTGTAAACTTTGCCTGACAGAAACTGTAATGCTTTCTTGTGGACGTCTCCATGCATGCAGTGGACATCTCGCCTTCACACTTCACAGGTCTCCCTAACTGCATCGTGTCCCAAGACCTGAGCCATAACACCTCCGGCTAACTATTCTGAACTGTATCTGCAGTGATCCAGCATCTGGTTACCTGCGATTCGTGAAGACCGGAGCCAGAACCAGATCTCAGTATCACTTTCCTGCTCTCTATTCAACTATTAGATACTATGTGAGCCACTGTAAGGAACGACAGCCATGGGAGCGTGTGTTACATTACTCCTTTCATCTAACTCTTTCCTCTTGTATTTCCCTGATGTACCGTTACATCCATTATCTGTAGAATTTGACAACTGTCTTCTGTGAAACGCCTCATCCAGTGTGAGATTTTGTTAGTTTCTCGCATATCCATATTCACAGTGTAGCATGGGAGGAAAACATTCTGCATGTAGCAGACTTGTTGCTAATCGTTACAAAATTGTTTTTTAATTTCGACCTCGAATTTGTTCCAACTAGAAAGCTTCTCTTAATAGTATAACTACCAACTCTTTGGAACACTTTCATAGAAATTTAACCGTCATGTCGGTAAACACACAGTTAAATATGACACACCTGGGATTGCTTAGATGTAGGGGCGAGATGTTGTGTCACACACACACACACACACACACACACACACACACACACACAACGTATCCACACTCACACGTATATTACCACATCTAAACTGTGTACTGTTGTTCTGCAAAGGACATGTTAGCTAAAATAATGGTAGACACTGGAAGAGTGTAATTATTCTGTATCTTACACTTGACGCCTAAAACCTGGCTGTGGATTCTTAAATTATGCGCCAGAATGCTATTTCCATGTCTAAATTGTTCCGTAGCAGTACATATCATTACGCCTATCGCTGTCATTTATCCAGCACTGAACGAAGCTGTCACTGGGCAGGTTGGCTGAGGCACCGATTAGCTCCCTTGACAATTCTAAATGTCGCGTTTTAGAATCGCCTAACTGACGAAAACTCTGTGTTTGCTCTTCCTCATCACGAAAGCTCAGGACTCCATCGTATTCAAACGGCACAAGGAGAAAGTGGCCATATCCTGAGGAAGTGGGATATATAATGAAAGTGCTGGGTGCGACAGTGGCGTAGAGGAGCAGAGTGTGAGACATGTTGTGAAGAACTGCCTACACCATGTTTCTGAAGGTCTGAACGACTTGCATCAAGTGACACTGAGTACCAAAGTCTGCTTCATCGAACTCAAATATTGACCGTGAATACACTGTGTTTGTTCCCTAAAGCCATACTGCAGTACTGATCCTTCTGCAGCAGAGCACATTCCATGTCCTGTCATAGTTTTAGATGAATGTGTGCACAGGCATTCTTGTATTTCAACAGAGACCGCTCAGTTTACTAAAGACTCACATATCTCTCACAGTTTAGGCTGGAATAACTCAGTCTGATACCTTGATTGGTCTCTAACGACATATGACCTGGTCACCTCTGTCATATGGAAATGTAAAATTTTGAGAGAGTACAATTACAGTCTGTTCTGGCGAAAAATAAAATTTCAGAATATTATTTATTACGTCAGTTAACTCCATTATATTTTGAAAGGTTCAACGACGTGGAATGGAACCTGGAGACGTTGTCAACCGATCATCGGAGGCAGCCTCTGCTCTCCCAGTTACTCCAGGCTGCTCGTCGCATCACGCAGGCCATAGTCTCCAGGAGTGACCTTGCCTACACATACAACAGGCATTTTTTTCGGAGTTACCAGTACTTGAACAAAACTGGTGAGTAGTTTGTTTGGAAGTATGCTATCAAGAAAATCTCATCTAAGGTGGTGAACATGTAGATGATGTGGTGGTGTCAGAGCAGATAACTGTGTGTACACAGAAAAAGTGAACTTAGAACTAAATAATAACCACACTGCACGAAGAAAGCAATATTTGATGATAACTGGGTAGCACACAAGGTACCTTTTATGCTTGATAATATTGCTTACCATAAATATTGAAGAAAAACTGTAATTGATGTCAAATAAGTATACTAGAGAAAAAATGTGAACCCCCGTAGGTGAGAGACCACACCGACATCACAACACAGTGTATGGGGAGGCAGAGGGTTCACAAAGCCATCCAGCTATATCACATCCAGCTGAAGCCACTCATCAGATCCCACAAAGCTACCAAATTGCACGGATGTTGAATGCTACAATTCACACACTGGTCTCTGGCATTTTCTGTGACATTAATATCACATGATGTGGGGGCCAGTCAAGGTGTCTAAGTACATCTGAGTGATTGTCAAGGCATTAACATATCTATTCAGTCATGAGAACATGACTGATGGTTTGGAAGATGGGAGTGTCCACAGTATACTCAACATGAAGGTCTGGAACACGTCCAGAATTAAATATTACTACACAACGTGATGTGGTCTAGACTACAAGTAACTTTTCCACAAAGGTCTAACACATGATAGTTTAAGACTCTCGTCCAATGTCGTTCTGGTGATACCAATGATGCAGAAAGGTCCTGTACGCTTCACCGTAAATTTGTAAAGGTTTTTAGGCCATCTTGTGCCCTGCTTGGCCCATCTGGAAATTTATCGAGACCTGCTGGCACACACATTTTAGCAAGGAACAAGGATCTGCTAAACAACGTAAACACCATCAGAACAGACGACAAGAATTGAAAGAAAGTAAGATTAGGCGACATGTCCTTACATATAATTTCACAAACGTTAAATCCATAGCGAATTTAAATACATTTTATTTATTTATTTATCCACACATTTATTTCACCTGATAAGATTACGCCATTCATGCATTTTCTAACATCTAAGCTGACGGTTTTAGTGACACAACATTACAATACACATAGCACATGAGAGGTACATGATGATAATAATACCACTGATAACGAGAATAATGTTAACAGTAATGGGAGATATAGTAATGGATAGCTGCCATTTAAGATTTGCGTTATCCTTCCCTTTTTATGTCCTTATCGAAACTGGGTAATGACTGGCAACAGATATGTATGGCATCAGTGCAAAAGGAATATTGTGGGACAGAAGTTCCCTGGACACAGGAATGGCAAGAAAGGTTAGCGTGTTATTAGTAGATGGAATGGAAGGTAGAAAACAGAAATAGACAGGAGTGAGGACTATGTTGATAGTGTTGACAATAAAGAGGAAATACTAGCTCACTGCCTGATGGAAGCAAGGTAAATGGGATATGCTGAAGGGGATGATAAGCTGATGATAACTGGTAAACCGTTAATCCCGTCTTGTATGCAGATCCGTTTTGGATAAGACGTAATTCGCATGAAAGTTTGTTCCACAGCCGTACAGCTGAAATGGAGAATGAGATGGAGAAAGATATAGTGTTGTCCAAGGGTACAACCAATATGCAAACTGCTGTACATATCTGATCTGGTATTGCAGTTATGGAAAAATGAAAGCTGTCTCATATACCTGTATAAGGAGAGCTGTTGTGGACATGAGTGACTATAAAACCCATGAAGCAAGTGGATCGTGTGGAAATGACATCACCTGTCTGGCGGAATCCATGTGATCTGAGCATAGGAAATTGGAATTTTTCACGTGTATCTTGTACACTCACTCATAATTAGCTCGAGACCCGTATATCTGTTGTGACTCTGGATCTATATGCACTTAAAAGACCCTAACAAATGTAAATGTTAGTCCAAGTTGCCTACACACATGGTTCTATGAAATGACCTTGAATGCATGACTTTGTCAAGATAGCACTGGCTTATCAACGTCATCATCAAGCTTGTCAGTGACCTGAAGCCACACTAACTCCACCTCCCTTCTCCAACCAATCACAGCCTAGCATTGAAGTGAAACAGCCCACCAAAATCCAACATGGAAGATCAAATCCAATTGTGCTTTGCACCTCATAACTCATTTTCCCTCTCCCTCCCTTTTCCCAGTCAACCACAGCTTACTATTAAAATGAAACAGCCAATTGAAATCTAAGATGGTGAAATTAGCCCACTTGTGGTTTGTACACCACCCACTCACACTCCCCCCCCCCCCCCTCTCTTCAGCCAATCCCTGTCATATATTAAAATGAGATGTGAAAATGGCTCCAGTTCTGCAGTATTTGCGTACACATACATATCTCTGTATCTAATCACTGTAATGCACGAACACACAGACACACACACACACACACACACACATTGTGTAATGTACGACTGCTATAGACACTGTACTTCCTCATCATTTAAATTCCATATCACAAATATTTCCAATCTCTCTTTCCACTTCTGCCTCATTATTAAATTTCATCTCACATACATTTGTGTACAAATTTATTCACACAAGTGTTACACAGGGGATGAAAGAAAAACCAAAAGCCATACGTATATAAATTTTATTATAAATATTTTGGCATGAAAATTTGTCTTGTCATCGTGTAAGACACAGTGTAAAATTATGAATGTACCCTTTGTCACTCACTTTGTTTAGAACATCATCTACTGCAAACTATATGTTTTTCAGTTTGAGTAAATATTAGAGACAACTGCATTAGACGTCCCAGTTTCGACTGCTCCATCTGCTTTCATAAATTCTAAATGGCATTGAATCGCATTTTATAAACTAACTCTATAGGTACATTATGAATAATATATTCTTAAGGTAAGAATGAACTGGCTTGTTTTACTGGAACAGAATAATTTCGATGTAAAATATATAATTGTACGTATCATACACTTAGAAAACAAGAAAATGTTCAGAAACTGTAAAGTACTTCCTCTGAACTTTTATAAAAGTTTCAGAGGAAGTATTTTATTAAACACTATTTCAGAGTAAACAAGGAACCACAAGAAACTTCTTTTATAGCTCCGATATTAATATTTATATTCCTCCACCGCGTGATAGTTTATTTACATAAAGTAACATTTTTATGTAAACAATAGACACAATGACACAACAAAATTTTCGAAATAAATTGTGCCTGTGTTACTCACGCTTTCGAAATGTATCATGCACGTGGCGTAACTGCTCAGAAAGTTAAGTCCAGCACGACTAATAGTCGAGAACTTTGACGGCAGATATATCCTGCACTCTTTCAGACGAACTGGCACCGCGGCCTGGAATTTCGTGCCTCTCACACTCAGTATCAAATGGCGTCGCCATTGCATAGCGTCGGCATACTCAAGGAGCGTTTACACATGTGCGTATAGTCGCTGCGCGGCTGTGCTTACCCCACACGCAAGTAGAGAGCGTGAATGTGTCTGCCTTTCCTGCAACAGGAGTGATTTCATTCACACCTGCGTTCACACTGGGCACCTCTACTTGCATCTGCGGCGAGCTACAGCCGCAGTTCTGGAGGCGCCCACAGGTGTAAACACGCCGCTACACTGCGTTCTGGGCTACCACTCTCACCCATACCCTTCGACTTACTGGACGTGGAATCCCTGAGTTCCTGTACTACAACATGAAAAACATACAGATCCTATGACGCAGTGCATTTTATACTCCACAGTTTGCGATGACAGCGACTACTATGATGACAGTGACATTATTATGGTACAGTGTCAACTAAAAGTTTGTGCAGCGAGTCTTCCAGCTTTTATAAGGCGTCATCACGCTGAGTCACCTGAGAAGTGCGTGTTAGTCAGCAAGTTTTATGTTGCTGTCGACACAAGCTACATATTTCGTTTTCGACATTTCCGAAGAATACAGGGTGATTCAAAAAAAATACCACAACTTTAAAAATGTGTATTTAATGAAAGAAACATAATATAACCTTCTGTTATACATCATTACAAAGAGTATTTAAAAAGGTTTTTTTTTCACTCAAAAACAAGTTCAGAGATGTTCAATATGGCCCCCTCCAGACACTCGAGCAATATCAACCCGATACTCCAACTCGTTCCACACTCTCTGTAGCATATCAGGCGTAACAGTTTGGATAGCTGCTGTTATTTCTCGTTTCAAATCATGAATGGTGGCTGGGAGAGGTGGCCGAAACATCATATCCTTAACATACCCCCATAAGAAAAAATCGCAGGGGGTAAGATCAGGGCTTCTTGGAGGCCATCTTAGCATCAACTGACGCTGACGCCTAGTCAACAGCGCCTCAAGCGAACAAATGTACAACTAAATAAAACTTTATAGCTCCCTTAATTCGCCGACAGACAGTGCTTAGCTCTGCCTTTTGTCGTTGCAGAGTTTTAAATTCCTAAAGTTGTGGTATTCTTTTTAAATCACCCTGTATTACCGAAGGCCCGGGATATCCCGAAAACTTAGTCTTAGGCGGCATATAAGCAGATCTGGCATATCTCTGCCATCTTCACTGTGGTAAAAAAAATTTTGCGACAAAAGGTTTTTTTTCTGCTCTGCAAGGAACGTATAATAATCTTGATCATGCCACGCATGGCTTTGCAATGCCCACAGATCTCTCCTGTAAAAAGGTGGTACTCCAGCTGAACGCTCTCTCAGTATGGTTCAGGTGCCAAATTTACGTGAGATCAGTCCACACATTTTGCATGATGCCTGTCTTAACCACTGGAATGTTCTGCAAACGATCCATCTTAAACTTGAAGCAATAATTGTAACGAACTATTCTAAACATTCAGCTGGAGAGAACATGCAGACAACTAACAGCATGGTACAAGTGTTTACACTGGGGGGGGGGGGGATGGAACAGAATACTAGCAAAGCTTATGAACGATGAGTTTTTGTTTTTCTCTGATGCAAGTGACTGGCACACTATAGATTTGAGCCATGGCACAGAACTTCCATGGATTATGTTTTGCGCTCTTTTAGACTAAGTGAGCACAATGGAGGTTAATTTCGTGTCTGAATCTGTATGTAGGTAGGAAAAGTGTGGATAAAATGCACTAACACTGAACTGCAGCAATAGCATGAGTCCACAACTTTGAACAAACATCGGTTGATGTATTGCAATATATAGCCAGAACAATGGAATTTTTCAACAGTGGGATTAATTTCCTGCATTTCAATAGCAGAAAATAGTTTCTTCTGTAGCACTTCAAGGATTTTACGTGTATGGAAGATAACATGAAGAAAATGGAATCTGATATGAACATACAACCTGTCACATAAGCTGATTGATAAAATCCGTTATACAGATCATTAATCATCAAAAAATCTCTAGAGAAACATAAACTGTGTGATTACAGATATCATAACGTAAGAGTGAACAGGTTTTTCATGTGTTTTTAATCAGCATATCAGATACATCTTTACCCTTGTCAACTTTCAATGAAAGTCAAGGGTCTTTTCGTTCTAAAATAGAAATATTGTGCTAATACGCATGTCTCCAGTTGAAAACTTTGAGTGCTTTGACAGTCTGTGTCAAATAGGAAAGGTAGCTCATGAAAGCTTCCTGTACTGATAAGGATATAAAATTCCTTTAAAATCCGACAACGAGGGGAACACAAGCGAATACTAGTGGAATGCAGTTCATTCATGTTCACCTACCGACATAATTAGTTGCTCATTCACCCAAAATTCGATACATTCAGTAACAGAGGTACACTCATTTTTTTTAAAAGTGTTAGGTTAATCGGTGATGTTCAGCCTGCATAGGTCTTCTACAACTCAAGACCCTCAGCTGCAACAGCTGACTGCGAGTTTTCTTCTGCTCGATGAGGAGGAGGGTATTAAACCACATATTCCCTGTAGGTACTGTACACTGAATGAAAAAAAAAACATGTCTTAGTGATTTCATAGATGAGAAACATGTATTACTGGTCTCTGCATAAAGGAATGCATACGCAAGGGAAGACTTCCTACTTTTTATTTATTTTGTTGTGCGTTACCGCTTGTGTCGAATTTTGGCGGAACGACTGTGCTCTCACTCCAACTACTAGCAGAAACTGCAATATTGAAACAAAGAAATGGAAGAGTAATCAGTGAAATACAGATACAAATAAAAAAATATAAAACATTAGAGTAATCGAAGCATTTATTTGCAAGACTTAGATACCCCCGTTTTAGAGAAGCTGAAATGATGTTGGCAGCTATGACGTCAAACCCTTCTGTAACTTGTAGTGAGGAGTTTCCCAAAATTCCTTAATTAAAGCGTAGATTATTGCTGAATCAGGGACTGCATATGCGCGTTCCTATCTCGAGTTTTGCCACCAAGCCTATCCCGACAGAAGAGTCCTTCTCTTCCTCATTTCCAAGAAAGTACGTGTGCTGTCACGTCATCTCCACCCTTTGAGAAGGAGGCAGGATTCTGTGCACAATTTTAAAAGTAATCGTTGTGAACTGGATCAGAACGTGAACACTTAGTTACATGCAAACCACATGATATTCGACACCCACAATGAATTTCAGAGGGTGAGATTTTCAGTCAGGTTTCTGAACAATCTGGGTGAATGAGCAATGACTTCTCTACATAGGTGACCATGAATGAACTGCATTCCATTAATATTCGCCTGTGTTCCCTCGTTGTCGGTTTTCAAAGGAATTTTATATCCTTAGCAGTAAAGAAAGCTTCCATCAGCTATCTTTCCTATTTCTCTTGTTGTTGTTGGCATTAAATTCAATGACCTCAAATGACTTGTTGTAGAGTCTGCGTTTAGAAGCTGAATATGTAGGGGAGTGGTAGAACACAGGCTTCGTTTTAAGGAACTTACGACTTTCTTAGGTGCCTGTTATCACGTTTTTGAAAGCAGAGTTCGTCTGATTAATCAACACTTTCAACTCAGTTTTTCGTCAGTCTGAAACTTTCCTTTGCAGACATCTGGTGAAGAAAGCTGTATCTCAGTACCAAAAACGCGACTTTAATACCATCCAAAATTAGTGATGGTTGTTACCTGATTAATGTCAGTCACAAGCTGATAAGGAAACTGGAGACTTTATGGTAAAGAGACTCTAGACAGGCCTTGACGAACGCCAGAGATATGTATACGTTCTTTGTCAGCCTCTATTTAGATATCGATATTATCATTCGATTCGAGTTACGAGTGTGTTGAGGTATGGTCTCTGGGTCAACAGGTGTAAGTACTTTCTTCTCGGTATTGAGAAAACACGATGGTTGGACATTTGAGCAACGAAAATGTGCTGTGAAGTGGTTTTTCAGGTTTGATAATGCCGTTGAATTGCAACGTCAATGGAGGCGGGAGTTTGAAACAAAACCGCCAACCCGCCTAACAAGCGCATCATTGACACGTTTGAATTGCATGGAACGATTTGTGATGTTCAGAAAGGAAGATCAGGAAGACAGAGTACAGCTACAAGTCCTGCTTCGTCGGCTCTTGTGTTGGAAACGTTCGTTATTTCTCCACAGAAGTCTGCATGTGATGTGAGGGTTAGCAGTGCAAGTTTACGATGAATTCTGAAAGCTGCAAAGTGGAAAGTTTACATTCGAAGATTACTGAACCCGATTAATGAAGACGATCCCGATCGCGGAATGCAATTTTGTGAATGGTATCAGCAAACTGATGAGGAACAATTTGTGATGGAGGTAGTGTGGAGTGATGAGGCACAATGTAAACTTAAGGGAACCGTGAACAAGAGACAACAGTGTGTACTGGGCATTGTAAAATACTCATGTTTATGTGGATAAAACGGTCAATCTACCAAGAGTTCATGTGTGGGTTCATCTAGGGGCCTGTTAGGACACTTTTTCTTTGATGCTACTGTCACTGGAGAAGTGTACCTGGGCATGTTACGCACATCAGTTTTGCCAGGTATACGTGTGCTTTATGGAGCTGACTAAGAGGTCTTCTACCAATAGGACGGGGCGCCACCACACTACCACCTAGCCATAGGAGCATTGCTGGATGACCATTTTCCGGGGCACTGGATTGGACGAAGAGGGCCCATTGAGTTCCCTCCACTGTCGCCAGATCTCACACCTTTGGACTTTTGTTTGGGGGGGGGGGGGAGGATGTGAAACATAGCGTCTATCGACATAAGCCACGCACGCTGGAGGAACTTCGCCAGGAGATTCCAGCGACTTGTGCAGCTATCTCCACTCTAACACTGACTGACGTAGTTGCGGCGACCGCTCGTCGATCTGTTATGTGTGTAGATGCCAACGGTGAACATTTTTAACATTTAAAGGAATCATGTGCTAAACTGAAGGTTGTACAACATGTGTGATCAATTATGGAATGCGAAATAAACACATAAGTAATACTTTTAGTTTCTTAAAGGTTGTGTACATTTTTACAGCGGATTCTGTAGTTCAATAGCATGTCAAGGTAAATGAAAATAAGAAAGTGTATGCAGAAATATACACGAAACTGCCTACAATGATAGCAGATAACTGTGCAATAACAACTGTCCAGTCCCAGAACAATGCCTGTTTCAAGTGGTCAGTTCTAGCAGCATTGTATCCTGTTAATCAACATATGGTACTTATGAATAAATGTATTTTATATGGAAAGAAATTAAATTTGGCCAAGGTATCATTTCCTGAAAAGCTGAGATATGTTCACATTTTCGAAGTACACAGTGAATACGACTCTGAAAATGTCTACCACATCCACTATTCAGTTTATGAATGGATGACTACAGAAGAGAGGATCAAAAATTTCGAATTGTACTGTTTCTTATCATACAATACCATCGTGACAAGCATGTGAATCTATTACTGCTGTAGTTTACTGATATAAATAAATGTCATACATAAATTTACCAAGATTAGCAGAGCACATTTTACTGCTTATTAGACTTGAACTGTAGTATGTGCCTGTGCTGTTATCATTCCCAGGAAAAGTCAGATGCAAATTTAGTTAAATGGTCAGCAGCATATTTCGTGCTGGCAAAAATTAGTTTGTAAAATTTACAAAGTGAAGCAACAAACTGGAACTACATCTTGTAATTTATGCTGGAATGGCATGCAAGTTAGAACTAGTTACTGCTTGTAGTCATAGCACTTACTCTGATTCATATTCGGATCAGAACACTTGCAAAACTCATTCAGCATTGCCTACTACATTCACTGCAGCTATGACCAGGATTATTCCGAATTTAAATTGTGTTGAGACAGCGATTGCATAATGGTTCACTGAAGAGCTCCGTGCAATCGCCGAGAGTAAGAATTTATTACAAAACAAAAGGATGGAAATGAGCTCTGAAGAAGAATTGCTGTTCACTCGTCAGAGGTCTGTGTATTTGCCTGGAGCTGTTTGACGAAGGTGATGAAAATTGTCACCACCTCCCTGGTGCATACCGATTTGCATCACATGCAAGTTGCAATGTGAATTACAGGTCTCAGTATACAGTGCCCGTCACATTCCATAATCTGAGCAGTTGTAACAGGCATTTCTTGATCACGAACACTTGTGAGGAAAAGACAACTGATGGCTACAAAGAGGTTAATTTTAAATCCAGCTCATGTTTCTCTTCTGCTTTTGTATACGGAGAAATATATATCTTTTACGAATAGAATTGCTACATTGCACCAAAAGTGGTACTGCAACGTAAATTTCTGACATATCAGTTCACTAAATTTGTTGATATGATTGGTTGAAATGTGAGCCTCTGACCTGAATCAGATGAACTCAATGTGACCATATTTTCCCAATGATCGAGACTGTCGAGACTCTGAAATAGTTAATCACAAGGGTAATTTTCTATATGAATATGTGATCAATGAATCGAATTTACTGGAATATCCCCTACATGTTGCAGTACCTTATTGTGTCTGGTATTGAGTAGCTACCTCCGTAGAGTACGAATATCGTGATTGAAAACGTACCAGACGATTCCAACATAGTGTACGATTTAGGACTGGATCTTGAATATTGCTAAAGTATTTACTTCATCATTTGCATTTGGATGTGCTCTTATGTTCGGAAAAGTGCCACCACCATCCTATAATAAGAAAGCTAAACATTACTTTCGATCTTATGTGATATGAAAGACAATGTTTTTAGATATTTATTTATTTTCTGTTTGTTTTTAATATGTGATCTACATACAATAAATAACAAAATTTGAGATATGAATTAGCGTATCTGAGCCTAACACAAATATTTTAACACATATGCTTTAGAAAAGTAATAATATTAGTAATATTAAATATCCATATACTACCCCTGGGTAGATAGAGTTGGGATAGACAAGTTAAATCTAAGGGACGTTAGTTTTCAAGAAAATTTAGTCATGATTGAATTGGACAGGTTTAATGTAGTCTTCCATAAATCATTCACAGTGGAAATAGCCATTCTGGATACTTCGAAAATGCTACATACCAACTTTCACCATGGGTACATATTAATGAAGTTTATGAAAAAACATGTAACACTGTGCTACATACACACCGATAGCTTAACTTACCACATCAAATTGTACTTCACAATTTTGAGGAAATGTGTTGCGTTGTTGAGGCCAATTTGAACAGTGTTGTTGTAAGGTAGAGAACAGTTTCTTACAGTTTTTAGGGATCTTTGGTACAGTTTCAGGGCAAGGTTTTATAATTTGGGGATCAATTTGTCACAATATTGCCGTAACTTTTAAAAGTATCTGGGACAAGTTGGTATATTTTTGTAATGGTTTTTTAAAGTTGTAGAGTAATTTGTTATAGTTTGTGGCACCCTTCGTGACTATTCCATTTCTTTAAATAGTGAAACTTATGTTTTCTTTAAATGATAACCTGTTCGATTTTTATAAATAGTGACCTCTTCTGTTTTTATAAATGGAGACTCATTCCAATTTGTTAAATGCTAACCAGTAGCATTTTTTACAAATGGCAACTTGGCCCAGTTTTAATGGTGACACATTCCATTTTTTTAAATGGTGCCCAATTTCGTTTTTAGAAATGTTGACCAATTCAATTTCTATAAACTGTTGCCCACCTTTGCCCTTTTCTAAATGGTGACTCATTCAGTTTCTTGAAACAGTAATCCTTTCCGTTTTTATACATCCTAACATGTTACTTTTTTAAATGATGACCCATTGTGTCTCATTAACCAGGGACATGTTTTGTTCTGATAAATTCTCATCATCCCATTTTTATAAACACTGAAACATTCCTTTTTTCTAAATGGTAATTGGTTCCATTTTTTAAGAGGTGATGTGCTCTATTCTTATTAAAAGTGAAACATTACATTTTTTTACTGGTGGCTCAGTCAGTTTCTTTAGAGTGTGATCTGTTCCATTTTTATAAATCTTTACAGCTCCATATTCTTAAATGGTGGACCACACTCTTCTTTTGAATAATGAACCATTCTGTTTCTTTAAATACTCACTTGTTTCATTTTTTAAATGTTGACTCATTTAATTTTTTTAAAGAGCGACCTATGCCACATTCTTTTAACTGGTGTTCCATTTCGTTTCTCCAAACACTAACCATCCTCAAGTTGCAACATTAGTTTGTTCTTGTTGTGGTCTTCAGTCCAGAGACTGGTTTGATGCAGCTCTCCATGCAGTGACCCATACTGTTTTTTAAACTATGACACATTCTGTTTGTGGAAGTGATGACCCATTGCATTTTGAAATGGTGATAGGTGTCTTTTCGTGATCACTCAGGGAGGTAGTGGTTTCCCATTACAATGGTGATTATTATCCCACTCAATACAGTTTCATCAAATGAGCACCACTGCCCTCATCAAAAAGTATGTGTGTGTGTGTGTGTGTGTGTGTGTGTGTGTGTGTGTGTGTGTGTGCTCTTGTTTGTTTCTTTGTTTGTTTGTGTGTGTGTGTGTGTGTGTGTGTGTGTGTGTGTGTGTGTGTGTGTGTGTGTGTGTGCATGTGTGTGCATGCATACATGCACGTATGCACATGTGTGCATGGTTCAGTACGCCATTTTATGTAAATATCATGGAAAAAAATCCAAATCGGGGCCTTTTCTTGCATCTTTTAAATATTACGCTGAATAAGCATGTGTATGTGTGTGTGTGCGTGCGTGTGTGTGTGTGTGTGTGTGTGTGTGTGTGTGTGTGTGTGTGTGTGTGTGCAAATGTTATGGAAATTATTTCATCTTTGTGCTAGAACATTACATAATTTTACATATCAGTTTAATAGTTTGCAGTGATTGGCTGCAGACGGACTGGTGAAGAGTGCAAATCAAGACTGTGTTAGTTCACCTTCTTGGATTTTGATAGACTGTTAAATTTTAACAGTACACTGTGACCGATTGGTTTTTAAATTTCTCCCTGCCAGAGCTGTGTTAGTTTTGTCTCCTAGCACTTTAATTGGCTGTTTCATTCTAATACTGGGCCATGATTGGATGATGAGGTGGTGGGGTAGGGGAAAGGGGATGTGGGGTATCAAGAAAAACTGGGTGAGATTTTGATTAGCTCCTTTAATTTTAATAGTAGGCTCTGATTGTTTGGAGAGGGATGGGGAATGCAGTGTGTCTGGATGATATCACTGATAAACTAATATCATCTGTGTATTAGCTCTCGATTACATGTTTACTACAGACCACTCTTTGTCAGCCTGATGTCCTATTTAGGTCTATCACTCGAGTATGAGTTTGGTAATGTTCTATCAAAGTGTCCATACTCTCATTATTTCCAATAGCGTACATTGATCTAATTCCAAAAAGTAAAATCTATGTTCATACACTCTTTGAACTGGTGAAGTGCACGTTGTGCTGCTACAAAAATCGGGCCCATTGAATTGTTTACTAGTATTTCATGTCTCATTCTCCAGAACTCGAGGCTGAGAAACTGGTGTTCCTGGAGTATCTCTCCAATTACTGGCGAGACTCTGTCCAGCTGCTCTCGCTCGGTGTGACGCATATCTCACAACTGTTCGTTCACATGGCATTTGAACACGTGGTAAGTATTGTTTTCTGTTTTTCCTATTTTGACTTGTATCATACGAACGAGGTATGAGGAAATGGCACACATTACCTCAAATAAGTTGTCAGTTCTCGAATATGCTTTCCGATTTACCTGAGTCACACTGTCGTTTTGGTAATGTTAGCTCTCTGCAAGAGTTCTGACCCACCTCTATGCCTGCGAACTTTGTTAAATAAAGAACAGAAACCCACAACAGGTGAGAATAGGAAGAAGGTCCTTCGTATATTTTTTCGTACTTTCCCAGAATTTCTTTAACAGATCTGGGAAGTTTTAGATCAAGCTACACAAACCTAAGCCTCTTGGCTACATATTCAGTGGAAATATGTGTAGATATGTATTGGCTCTTCACTCTCGTATGTTATATCATCATCTCCCGAATTTGCTGATTCATGATCTCTTCCTCTAACGGGATATTAAGGTGGGAGGGCGGGGGAAGGGGTTGTGAATGGGGGGTCAGATATTACGTAGCCATCAGTATTTAATAATGTGTCAGATGATTTTTTTTCAGTGGTTTGGATGCCATAAACAAAAACTGTAGCGATCTGTTGTATACCCGACAATGCAAGGAATACACACGTTTTCTTTTAGTTAAACTGTCGAGTACATCTGAGTTACTGGTAGCGGACATTCTGTTCATACCTAATACCCGGTCGCTGTGGCCGAGCCGTTCTTGGCGCTTCAGTCCGGAACCGCGCTGCTGCTACGGTCGCCGGTTCGAATCCTGCTTCAGGCATGGATGTGTGTAATGTCCTTAGGTTAGTTAGGTTTAAGTAGCTCTAAGTCTAGGCGATTGATGACCTCAGATGTTAAGGCGTATATGCTTAGAGCCATTTGAACCATACCTAATAATTTAGCTTTTTACCGCTATGAAATACTCTCTTTTGAAAACAGGGAGACTATTGGTTCAAATGGCTCTGAGCCCTATGGGACTTAACATCTGTGGTCGTCAGTCACCTAGAACTTAGAACTACTTAAACCTAACTAACCTAAGGACATCTCACACATCCATGCCCGAGGCAGGATTCGAATCTGCGACCATAGCGGTCACGCGGTTCCAGACTGTAGCGCCTAGAAGCGCACGGCCACACCGGCCGGCTAGGGAGACTATTGTACTCTTTTACAATTGATGGGAAAATATTTGACAAAATGTCATTACTTAGTTAATGATAGTTGCTTTTCACCATTTCTTAATATCTTTACTTTGAATTTCGCTAATCTTAAGAAAAATTAGGCATGTTTTAGTGAATATAGCAGTTTCACTTTCAAAATTCCAGATTGAGGTTACAATTCCGAGACATGTATCACTCAAATGTAGTTGCATCTTTTTAATTACTTTTTATGGTGTCATAATATTTTGGTAAGTAAAGAATTCAACTCACACTTATGATACTTTCTCTAAATATTAAGTATGATCACCCGTCTACAGAAAAAGTAATGTCTACCTCTTAATGGTGTTATTTACTCAACAGATATGTTTACCTGTGAGTAATTGTGTGTCATATAAGGTCCACTCCATTGTCCTTTTAGTGCTACAGCAGTTTTAATTTCAAAGTGGTCAGATCTTACAAATGGGTGCAAGTTAGAAACAGATCGCGCCCGGCTAATTTTAGAAACCGTCTGCCTAATCCCGTGACGTGGCTGCAGTTAACTACCAACGATGAGAAGCATCTGCGGCAATAAGGGAAAATGTTGACTGACTCAGTTTATATATCTGAAAACGGTAGAAAACGCCTAAGAATGATCTTCTCATTCAACTGACATAGCTCAGAGATGAAACTTCATTTGTGTCACAGAAGCTGGTGTTCAGTCGTGTTGGTGCATTAAGTATCTGATTACAATTATAATGGGGTCTGTTATGATTCATTCCAAGTACTAACACCCACTCTAACAATTTGCTTCCAAAGAAATTGTGTAAGTTGACATCTGGGCTCGTCAAATTACGTCTTTTCAACATGAAGGAGTATCCAGTCGGCATCTTCTAATTAACCTAAATAGACTGACCGAAAAAAAAACCTCAACACCAAGAAGGGGTTGTGCGACATAAATGAAAGTTAGTTGGTGGGTTTCTACATATTACATACGATATCTATTCAAATTTCGCGTCAGTCGCATAAGCGTACCACCAGAAGCATTACTATGAGGATACAAATCTGGTCTGCCTTACATACACGCTGCAACATTCGTAAGCGTCACTTACCTTTCAGTTTTACGTGGTAAATGAACGTTCGTCAAAAATGCCGTTAAGGCAAGAGAGACACCATTATTAACACTTCACTGAGTTTGAATGAGATAATGTAATAGAGCAATGACAAGCTGCATGTCTCTTCTGCGATATTGCAGAAAGGCTTGGGAGGAATGTAATAATTGTAGATGGCTGACAGCTGTGTTCACAAGAATTTATTATCACGAAATGACTGCGCTACCGACGGTCACGTGCCACTACTGATAGGGAAGGCCATCGTGTTTGGCGCATCTCGCTCGCGCAGTAGCGATCTGAGCTGCAGTTGCCACCACAGTGGCACAACGAACTGTCAGAAATCGGTCATTTCAAGGACAGCTTCGAGCCAGACGCCTTGTAGCGTGTGTATTGCATTGACGCAAACCACTGCCATTTACGACTTCAGAGCAGGGTGGAGGTCTGTGGTGAATTGTAATAAAAGCTGGTTCTGCCTCGGTGCAAGTGATGACCAGGTACAGGTAAGGAGAGAGCCGGTTGAGGGGCTACAACCAACCTATCTGCGTAGCTGACAGCATGGACCTACACCTGGCGCTATGGTTGGGGTGCGGTTAAGGCAAGGTAAACATATCTGTTGAGTAAATAACACCATTAAGAGGTAGACATTACTTTTTCTGTAGACGGGTGATCATACTTAATATTTAGAGAAAGTATCATAAGTGTGACAGCTGGAGCACCCTCGTAATTGTCCCATGTAGCCGACTGCTAATTTGTACGTCAATCTGGTGATTCTACCTGTTGTGCTGAAATTCATGAACATCATTCCAGGTTTTTTTTTCTAACAGGATAACACTCGTCCACATACCGCTTTTGTAGTGGAATATGCTCTAGAGAGTGTCTATATATTCTCTTGCCCTACTCGATCGCCAGATCTGATCCTAGCATCTGATCATAGTTAATGGATCTTGCGTTGCTGCTCCTGTCGACCTTCATCAAGGTCCTAGTAGATGGGCCGCTAATATCTCTTTAGGCTCTCTCAGCAACGGAAGGTGTACTAAATCTTTATGTTTAGCACTAATTTCACATGTTGTAAATAAATGTGATATCGTCTTGGCCATGTTAAAAAATAAACAATTCAGTTTCAATATTTCCAGACACCTCTTGGGTCCAAAATGTATACAGCACTCCACTTTGTCTGTGTTTGTTACTTGGTACAGTGCCCATTTCTGCACTACATGATGCATTTGGGTTTTCTCTTATTCAGTGTAGCTGTAACTCCTTTACACCAAAGATAGAAATTAACCGGTGTTTTGCTTACGGCGTATCGTTTTCGGTTCTTTGCGGAATGTGCCTTCGTCAGGCACACCTTTGGTGAGGAGTAGCCTGCTTCCAAGTATCGGTAGTTGTGCTTTTCACTTTTTAGGCCAAGCAGTAGGCATAAGAAATTGTTGGCCATCAAATTCTCTTCTCACGATAAGTACTGCAACTTGAAATCACAGAGCTAAAGCCCATATTGCTAATCTCTTATGTTGCAGTTTGGTTATTAACAGAGATGAGAAGGGTTGGTAGTTTGTTACGTCTAAAGATTTCGGGCTGGCTATAGAATGGCAGAATTTGGTGAATTTGAACAGTACTGACAGTGCGTCCCCCCTGTCACTGAATGCTTTTGCTCTCTGGTCGTCAACACTATTCTCCCAAAAGCGATTATCTTGATGTTATCATGCCTCTGTTCGTTGTCGATTTCATACAGATGGACTCCCATCTACGCTCAGATCCATCACAAGCCGAATGAAATGTTTGTTAAGATCTGGGCAGGATAATAGTAACACGTTGGTTGCTTAGCGCTCTTTCATTCTGTCAAATTCCTTTCTCACCGTTTTCCAATTATTATCACACGCTGTAAGAGATGGAGAGGCCTTTTATGATCTGTAGCGGCAAGGCGTAAGTACTTTTGTTGAGCAGGTTATGCAACGATTTTCTGTTTCGCACTTGATTGTCTATGAAACGGTGATAGAAGCCACGCAGTCCATAAAACTTCCTAAGTTGCTTCTTGCAATTGTGCATTAGAATACTGTCTCCAATTTCTCCTTATCTGCTTTTATATCTCCCAGCGGAAATGCAGGCCCTAAGAATTTTTTGTTTCCAGCCTACCGAATTCAAATTCCCTTGAGCTCCATTTAGCTCGAGCGATTTCAAAGTTTACGAAAAGTTTCCTCTAATGTTGCAAATGTTCTCTCCTCATGGTGCTTGTGATCCAAATGTCATCTACAGGCAAATTATTGCTTTTCAATAAATCTTCAGTGACAGCTCTATCCAGTGAATAAATGCCGATGCGTCACATTTAGCCCAACTGGTAGCGTCTGATGTTGATGGCATTGACATTCACACAGGATGGCGCTGCATTGTCTACATTTCGTGTCCGATAACACATGCCAGAACCCCAAAGTTAATTGGCACCAGTAAATTTCTGCAACAATTTTTCGACATCTTCCTACAGGTTTTCATTAAGAAACGGAGAGTTGTATTCACTACAATCAGATTTTATGATTCCTGCTGCCAATATATCCTGCAACACCTTTTAGAGGGCGGCCTCTTTTCCTTGCGTAATGGGATAGCGAGATATGTGACTTCATTTCTGTTTTGTAAATACTTCTAATAGTTACCTGTTACGATGTCGTAATTGGAGGAGAGGTGTACTACTACGTGCCACGTCCGAGGTAGCGGATAGGGGGGACCTCACCAGCTTGCTGGTGGACTTGAGCGAAATAAGATAGCTGTCGCGGACCAAACACACATCCCATCAGTCTCATTTTTCACCATCCATAGTTCACCCATCACCTTTCCAGATCACATCTAGAATTGTAAACCCTGACCTTCGTCAGACACTTGATAATTGATCAGATAATCAAAAAAATATGACGAATCTTCTATTGAAAGGATCCGCCGGTTTGGACAGTCACGACGAGATTATTCAGATGAAGACACCATTCGGATACGGTTGGGTGTCACACAGAGGACAAAGGCGAGTCGCAGCGTCTAGTGATGCACTGACAGAACAAACAAACGTGCTACATATTCCACATAAGACGGTGCTAAAATTTAACAAACGAGGAAGATTTTCGTATTTTGCAACAGTAAATATTAATTCTTTAAGGAACGTTGGTAAATTGAAACATTTAACAGATGTATTAGGCCAAGAGAACATAGTTATCACAGCCCTTCAAGAGTTACGCAATACTGACCAGGACACGATCGAATCAGGAGAATATCGACTTTATAAGGGACCACCAGGAGAAAGGGTATTACAAAATCTTCTCCAATTCGGTGTGGGTTTCTTGGTACACAATAGAATATTGGATTTCACTGAGGATTTTTCATCCTCAAGAATGGCTTTCTTAACAATTAAGGTGGAAAACAACACATACACACTGATAAATATTCATGATCCAACTAATGTTAAAAATAGAACTGACAAGGATGGAACGAAAAAATTCGGGGATGAACTTGATCAAATACGAGGGTGAGTCAAATGAAAACCTTAAATAATCAAGCGGAGGGTTCCAGATAGATCATGTGGCCACGGATAAGTAATTTCATAAGGAAATATATAATGTTAAAGTGGTGCGTGTCGTCGATGTTGATTCAGACCACTAAATTTAAAAAATGAAAATCAAACTGACACCTAAAATAAAGAAAAAGAAACCTCAAAAGTTAGATACAAAGAGAACATATGACCTTAGTTATATTATTATTAATCAGATATATTACGAGAGATCAAGAATACCTTTAAGTGACAATCTAGAAGCCACAGTCAATCGATTAAAAGCTTTGGCTGAAGAAGTAGCTCCTGTACCGAAATGCAAGAACCATACTTGGTGGAATGAGGAATGCGATGTAGTGATTCAAAGTAGACATAAGGCCTGGTTAAATGACCAACAAAAGAGAACTGGAAGCTCCAGGGAGGGATTAATAAACGATAGACGATCAACCGCCAAAGAAATTAGAAGGGTCAAAAGGCAATTTCATAAGGGCTCGCTAAAATCTATCGAGGATGCTTTCAATCGCCACAAGACAAGAGATTACTACCAGACACTCGAAAAGTACCAGTCGAAATACACTCCACCTACTGTTACAATGAAGGATACAAAGCGAAAGGTAGCACATAACAATTATGACAATTCAATAATATTGGCTAAATATTTCAAACAGTTACTAAATAGCGGGGGACCTGAACATCATTTGGAATTTGACCCCTATCCATGAAACAAAGCGCATTTAGAAAATGTTATACCACCACAGCCAAATGAACTACAAGCAGCGACTAACTCACTTTGGAATTATAAAGCAGCACGTGAGAACCAACTAGTGGCGGAGCTTTGGAAATACGCAAATGTACAAATTATTCTGAACTTACATAAACATCTTACTGACATTTAGAATACTGAGAAGTTGCCAGAGGAATGGGATGTTGCAATAATCCATCCACTACACAAAAAAAGGAGATGGATTGGATCCAAATAATCATAGGGTTATATCCCTGCTGGATATTACTTATAAAATTTTTCCAAGGTTCTGTATTTCAGAATTCATGAACAGCTGGGTGGTGAACTAGGCGAATATCAAGGAGGCTTTCGTCCAGGATGAAGCTGTCCTGATCAAATTATTAGTCTTAAATGGATAGTGAACTGTCAAAGGGTCAGGGACAAGAAACTAGTGATTACGTTTGTCGATTTTAAAAAAGCCTACAATAGGATCAATCGTGAATCTCTAATGTCAATTCTTAAAGAATCTGGTCTACATCTGAAACTTGTCAACCTCGTTGCAGTCACCCTTCGAAATACTAAACCTAGAGTAAGATTCAGCAATTAATTCGCTCAACCTTTTGAGATTCATACTGGCCTGCGACAAGGCGATGGAGTGTCTCCATTATTGTTCAATTGTGTGCTGGAGAAAATCGTGCATGAATGGAATAAGATATGTCCACCATCTGTTAAGATTTGAAGAAAGATTCAACTTAACTGCCTTGCATTTGCAGATGATTTGGCTCTGTTAGCAAACAGTACTGTTGAAGCAAAGGTTCAGATAGAACAACTAGAACGATTGGCGGCAAAGGTCGGATTGCAAATTTCGTTTGAGTAGACAGAAATGATGCCCAGCTTCCCAGTTGACACATCGCATATAATACTCCATAATGATCAAAAAATGAAGGTAGTAAAAAAGTTTAAATGGTTGGTGAGATTATTACCGGGAATGTTAATGAAAGAGCGTCAATAGATAGTAGAACATTAAAACTTCAGCGAGTGTAGAGAACCACGTGGCCAACCTACAAAAAACGATCTCTCTCAATACAAGCAAATTTCGACGTTACTCCTCCGTCGACACACCGCAAGCAACATACGCAAGTGAAACACTATTCAGACTAAATACTCAAGCAACAACTGACAAATTGCACAAAGTTGATAGAAGAATAGTCCAAACAATTATCAGTAAGAAACACCATAGAACTTAGAACTACTTAAACTTAACTAACCCAAGGACATCACACACATCCATGCCCAAGGCAGGACTCGAACCTGCGACCGCAGCAGCAGCGCGGTTCCGGGCTGAAGCGCCTAGAACCGCTCGGCCACGGCGGCCGGCCTATGGCAGCAAATCCAAGCGCCATGCAGTTTTAGCGATTGCAACACTTCCTTCTCTTTTTGCGCCTGCTGGTAGCTGTGCAGTGAAGTGCTTATGAACTTGGGCTGCTACCTGTGCGTTGTCGTGTTGGTCTTTTCGAACTACTGTAGTCTAAGATGCTGCAGATTTTAAACGACTTTACGACGCTACCAATCTTTTTAACACTTTTGCGTTTTGATTATTCTTCAGCATAAAGCAGATCCTTTGAAGTGTGTCAGCCAAACAAATGGTATTGACAGTTCACATGGCCAGTTGGTAATGTTGCCGTATGTGGCGTACTGCACCGTGGTCGCCATTATCACGCAGTCTAGCGAAAAAAATAAAATCCGTGACAGCATGCAGATCCTATCCGCGAGTGTAAATTTAATTAAATTTGCCAGTTTTAAAATATAAACTCAAGAAAATGAGATTAACTACATACCGTAAAGTTATTTGCCATAGACCCACTTCAGATCAGAAATGCAAGTTAGTTTTGCATTATTGTCTGGCATCCGTAGTTTTTGTTTTCGTTGTTATATATTTGTGTTAATAACTTGTTGTACTACGCCTGACAGAATAATTTATCAATAAACTAACAGTTATCATCTGAAGAAGGAACTCAGCAATGGTATGAACGGTTGATGGCACGCGCATCTCTTCAGTTCCAGTGTACTGCAGTTATGGTAATGGAACAACTTCACTTTCATCACCCTCCAGACCTGATTTAGAGTGGTTTTCTTCTGCATAGCTCGAGCTATCGTTGTAATTAATCCCAAGTCATCTTTTTTTTTTTTTTTTTTTTTTTTTTTTTTTTTTTTTTTTAGTAAAGAGTCTTGATTTGATGCTGCCTGCCATGAATTCCTTTCCTGTGGGAACCTCTTCATCCCCAAGTGACACTTGCAACCTACGTCATCCATTATTTTCTGGATGTATTCCGATCTCGGTCTTCCTCTACAGGTTTTGCCCTCTACAGCTCCCTCTAATACCATAGAAGTCATTCACTGATGTCTTAATAGATGTGCTACCATTCTGTCCCTTGGTCTTGTCAGTGTTCGATTCTGCTCAGAACCTCCTCATTCCTTGCCTTATCAGTTCACTTAATTTACTTACGGTATTTCCGCCTATGTTTTTCTTTCCGACTTTTGTGATTGCCCTTTTTAGAAATGTCCATTTCTCTTCAAGTGTACCACCTGCTGAGCTATTCCTAGTCTCAGTATCTATAGCCTTAGACAACTTCAAGCACATCCCTTCATTCCTTTGTACTTCTTAATCTCACTTCTTTTGTGTATTGCTTCTCCCTGACTAATCTCTTAAACTTCAGCTTACTCTTCATCACTGCTAAATAGTGATCTGAGCCTATAACTACTGCTCGGTATACCTTACAATCCAGTATCTGATTTCGGAATCCTTACCTGACCATAATGTAATCTAATTGAAATCTTCCCGTATCTCCCAGACTTTTCCATGTATACCTCCTAATCTTGTGATTCTTGAAGAGATTATTCCCAATTTGTAGCTCATATGTATTGAAGAACTCAATTAGTCTTTCTGCCTCTCATTCCTAACACCAGGCTCATATTCTCGGGTAACCATTCGTTCTATTCCTTCCCCTACTACCGTATTCCAGTCCCTCATGACTATTAGATTTTTATCTACCTTTACGAGTTGAATTACACGTTTAATATCCTCATAATATTTCTCTAGCTCTTGATCTTCAGCTTGCGATGTCGGCATGTATACCTTCACTATTGTTGTCGATGTACTTTTGGTGTCGTTTCTAATGAGAACCACCTCTTCCGTTAATGTTTTTATCCACTGGTGACAGAACAGTTCTGTGGCCAAAGAAAATTTCTTGCTTTTACAAAGGTTGTCTGTCTGAAGCCACACTACTAATGTAGATATCGTTATAAGATGCCAATTCCTCGGCAATGTTTTTCATTATGTCCACAGACTTGTTATGCCACTCTCACCATAGTATGTATTGTACTGATCCTCACTGTCGTTACAACCGTGCTTTTGCTTTCTTTCAAAGGTGTTTCAGGTCTACTTACAACGTAAGTAACAGGAATAAGAGCTCGCCATTTTCTTTTTCCTTCTCAAAATAGTCCCTCACTGAGTACAGTACATCGAGTTCCCTACGCAGCACGTATTTCTTCCTCCCTTTCTCTTCAGGTGTATGGCTTGCCCCACACATCACACCTAACATGGTTTACAATGGAACAGAAATGTATACACATTAAAAATACTGTATAAACTACGAACTAGACTTGCAGATAAACAAAAAACAAAACGATAGCACCACTTACACGCAGACAACTCACTTCTGCATTAACAAGTGCACATTTGTTGTGCAGTGTGGCAAAATGGCTCATGCAACCTGCTCAAGAGCCATCCATCATTGGCCGTCTTTCTGCTGCCGCTAGTCAACGAAACGATGCTACTGAGCTGTTAGTGTCGAAGACTTATCTGTCAGACCATTACAGGATGCCTACTACAAGATCTACCTCCTCCCAATTTTCTTGTAGTGATACTGTCAGGTGGCCATACCTTTGGAAACCTTAATGTCACCTCAAATTTTTAATGATTGGTGAATAATGGAATCTATGGTATAGGTAAATAAATGTAAACTGAACTGAACCCATTATGTACAAAGCTGATAGCGGAAAACACCTGCAAGAAAAGGAAATGGTTTACAGAGATACTGTACTCATCAGTACATTGTATGAGGTCATGTCGTGCAATCAGCAGAAATCATAACATGCGAAGGAAGGGAGTTGAAATGCTGAGCAGGGGACGCCACCGCAGGATCGGTAGCATCACAATAGAAGAGGGAATGACCACAGAAGCAAAACAATTAGACATAAGGGTTAAGAGGGCAAATAATAAAGAGTACCGTTGAGAGATTAAGAACTTAACAGTTGTAGACAGAATGCTGAACTCATAAATTAGTTGTGAACCATGAATAAGAAAATTATTGAACAAGGTTTAGTTTTATAAAGTAGTGAATAGTGTGAACTAATGTGGTGTAATTAATGGTAAGGACGTAAGCTTACAGTTGGTGCGTGAAACAACAAATTGCAAATAATAACACTAATTCAAAACAAATAACCATTGATCTTTCATTTTGTTTAATCCCGTACATGAGAAATGAATCTGGGGATAATTCGACGCACTCAAGCAAGAAGCAAGTTTGAAAACCACCAAAATGTTACACAACAGATTTATAGCAGCATGTAATTGGGGATATTTGGAGAAGAAGAGAGAGAAGAAATGGACATGGAGAGACATGGCTACGGTTATCCTGAAGAAGTTTTAAAACTCAAGATGAACGTAACAGTTTGAAAATCGATTTACAAAGGATGCTAAAAAAGAGATCAAAGGGAAAGAATGCAATTTATTGAATTATATGAATAAAAGGGATGGCTGAGATATAAATCTTCTGCCATGCTCTGCAAGCAGCAAAGATAATGATGGAAGAAGGGTACTGTTCATAAGTGATGTGTAGTTGAGCAGGGCAGTAACAAAACTTCAGACAAGGCTGGTCATATTATTAATGGGTGGACAGGACATTTAGTACCAGAAATATTGAACAAAGCGTCAAAGGATTTTAACATTGCTATCCTTAGGCAAGACCCTACACAAAGTGAAGTTTCATTTTTGTATTGGAGTGTCAGTAGTGACTAGGAATATAAAGAACATTTCCATCAAAGCAGTGATGGGCATGTCAGGTGCAGTTTCAGCCATTTTGGACAAGGCTTTCGATAAGCGTGAAACGGTGAGTTGCTGCCGAGTACTTCATCTTAGGAACACCAAGAGAAAAGGCGCAGTTTCGAATAAGACTGTTGTATTGAAGAAGCAAACGTTTATGACGTTAGATTATCAACATCAGATGATTATTGGGAAGAATTACTTGCATGAGAAGGATGCAGTGATCGTTTTCAGTAATGTTAACACTCAGATAGAAGTTAATAACAAAATAATTGAATGAAGTTACACCCAAAAGCGAAGAGAAATGCACCAATTACATATTTACACCATCTGTCCAAAAAGTTCTAAGACTAATTGCACTCCTGGCGTATAAGTGATGTCAGCTCATTAGTTATGATGGCAGTGTGAACTACCAACTCTTAGATAACAAACGTGCATTCTTCCAGTCGCTATGAACAGGCAGTGTTAAGTAGTGGGTACTCAGTTTTAGTATCTCAGCGTTGTTGTGTTACGAATCGCATTGGAGCAATCAACTGAACATCTCTAAATAAAGAATACAAGACATTCTCCAGAACGTTTGGAAAAAGAGAAAGGCATGTACAAAGTTCGTCCCAAGTACCTTGATTCTCATAAACTGTGTGGACATCTGATGTATTTTGGTTGACATGAAAAATACTGTCAATTCTTTTCTGGAATAAATCATCACAGGTGACGAGACTTGGTGTTATCAATATGAACCTACTTCAAAACGATAAAATACAGGTTAGGTCTCTGACGTCTCGCCAAGACTGAAGAGCGTGTGAAGGGATGTGTGACTTGAGCAAAATTCCAGAGGAGGACACTTCTGACAGTTTCAGATGGTTGTATGAATACTCTGTGCGTTGTACTCAGATGGAGAGAGAGACTATATAGAACACCTGAAACTTTAAAACCATCACTTACGTTTTCATTGCTTTTATTAATCCCATCTTAAAAATTTTTTGTAATGGCAGTGTATATGTAACATAACCACAAGTGATAAACCTAAATTGGGAAGCCATAAGTGCTATCAATGCTAACGTTCATAAGATGGAAAGTTTCAGTGATGAATTAAAGTAACTTCTATCCCATTAGCTATAAAAAATTTCACCAAATGTTTCAGACAATCCAGGTATGATCCAAGGACCCTATTGTTAATTTAATGTTAGAGACAATATGCCAGTTTTTGTGAGGCCTTACCTACAGCCATTAGTGCACAACGCAGTGTAATTAGAAGAGATTCAGAAGATGCTCCGTCACAGTATACTAGAATCGTCCACAAGCTGATACAGTAGCCTTATTTTAGTAGCACCCAAGAAAATTGGAAAGATAAGGATAGTTCTGGAAGTGAGACAGATTAACATTATTATCTTGCATGAGTTTTATCGCCCAAGAAAATGTGGAACAACTACCTCAGAAGATCTCTGCAGTAGAAGTGATGTCTCCCTTAGATTTGAGGTACTGGCAACCGGAATCACCTTTGTGTTGTCGGAAATTCACAGATTTTCTTTGTTTTTGGCATAGTTATAAATTTGACAGACTGCCGTTTAGTTTTGTCATATCAATGGAAGCATTTATTTGTGTTCTGTGTTTTGTATTAAGTGAAGATCTCAGGAATAGACTAATTCTGTACACAGAAAGAGTACTCATCAATGAAGACAATTCGAATGAGCATAATATGTTGCTGAAAGAGATGCTTAAGGCATGTAAGAAGGGTTGAGTAACCAAAAATATAAAGTTAGAATCTGGCAAGAAAACAACAACATTTATAGGCCAGAATAATTTTCACTAAGGAGTTATGCGTGGTCCAAACAATGAAGAAGTGATTAAAAATTTTCCATATCCGAAAGACAAAAAAGTGACATGAGCGTTCTGATAGTGTCAGTGAAGAACCGAGGATCATCAATCAAGTTGTCTTTACAGCAACTATGGTTACAACAATTAATAAATCAGTCAAGGAGGCTAAAAGAGTGTTTCTGTTAGACAGAGCAGATAAGCAGTTGTTAGCATCCCACTTAGTGAACTGACATCACTTAGTGTCAGTAAGGGCAAAGTTTAAGCAGATTGTAAACCGAAATGTGGAGAGTTATGTGTCTAGTAAGTGGATAAAGAATGGAAAGACCCACCATGGTTTAATAACGGAATTCAGGAGATTCTGAGGAAGCAGATATTATTGCAGTCTCGGTTCAAATGAGAACGCACAAATAACTACAAAGAAAGGTTGGTAGAGATTCGTAAGTATGTGAAAAGAGCTATGAGCGAAGCTATCACCATCACACCTTAGCAAGAGATGTGGCAGGTAACCCGAGAAAAGTCTGGTCCTATATAAAATCGCTAAGCTGGTCTAAGGCTTCCTTCAGTCTCTTGTTGACCAGTCTGGAGTGGCAACAGGAGACAGCAAAGCGAAGGCCGAAGTTTTAAATTTCACGTTTAAAAAAACATTCACACTGGAGAATCGTACAAACATACCATCATTACCAGACTCCCGTAAGGATGATATACCTAGTAGTATGCATCACTGGCACAAAGAAACAACTGAAACACTAGAAAGCAAATAACTCACCAAGTCTCGATGGAATTCCAGTTCGGTTTCTACAGCATTAGCCACTTGCCTAGCCTGCATTTATCGTGAATCTCTCGCCCAACACAAAGTCACAAACGACTGGACGAAAGAGCAAGTCCACCAGTATATAAGAACTGCAGAAGAATGGACCTGCGAATTACAGTCTAACATCCCTAGCCTCTGTTAGCTGCAGAATCCTTGAACATAATCTTAGTTCGAATATAATTAACTTTCTTGAGACTGAGAAGGTTATGTCTACGAATCAGCATGGTTTAAGGGGCTCCGGAAAGCCCTATACTTGCAATGTTAAAATAACGCTTATAAATTACATCTTTCCTCACAAAGTATTTGAGGTAGGAAGTTGAACTTTTTACAGATTATTTATTGGAATATGGGCTACAACTTAACACAGGGATTTTACAAAATTTTAGTTCAGTTATTAAAGAAGATTTTTTTCAATTGTAATGAAAATTCACAACATTTTTTTGCAATTTTTTATTTATATATTCAAAAATATACAGTTTTTTGCAAAAAAGGCTGTGTTAAATTATGCAGAAGGTACTGTGTAACATTTACTGAAAGTTTGAAACAAATATCTTTGGAAGATCCTTAGAAAACATGTAATTAGTATGAGAAAATAAAAGTTTTGGGAATCGAGCGACAAAGATTGGATTAACTTTTTAGTGCATTGCAGGTCCATAGGATGGATTATATTCATCCTCTGCAAACTCCTCTTCCAGCTTCCTCTTGTTCCTCCTCCTGTTTACTCTTGCTTGTATTTCTAGACTCTTTACAGCCCTGTCTGCAGCCCGAAGGCGTTCCTTGTCTAAAGCAAGCATCGCTCGTACCATGTTAGAACCTATCTTCATTCCCATATTTCTAAATACCTTGCACCTTACAATGTTGCCATCATTGAAAGTCGCAACAGCATCATACACACCAAAGTGAAGTGTTTCTATTCCAACAAATACAGTCTTGGGGATTCTCGATCATATAACACTATTTACACTTTCATTGGGGTTTTGAGTTTTTCCGTGAATACACTTTTTCAACAGTTCAGGTGCTGCTAAGTCTCTGAAAATAGGTTTTATCACCTCCATTATTGCATGAGGCAGACTATGCTTATGAGTGTACACTTCACCAGTTAGCAAGTATTTTCTTTCCCACTTTGACTGCTATGGGCAGGTGTACTTGAGAGGTTAGGTTCACTCACTTGGTTATCGTCTTTATTGTTTACAGTAATAACAAATACCTTTGGCTTTCCAACATTTCTCCTTTTCTTAAAAGCCTTCAGAGGATTTCTAATAACTTTACTTTTACTCATTATTATACTTCAACAAAACAGAGACTCAAGAAACAGAATTAATTACGAATATTTTCGAGATAACGACAGAGTAAATAAACATGAAACAATCGACAATCACACCAGCGATATATATTGAACCATCACAGGTTAGCCACAACACATACTTTATCTCACATCACTAAAATGTACCTGATGAACACGGACGTTAATAACACCATTTGACAGCAGTTTAACAGCGCCACAGTGGGTCACGCCCATGTAGAACACATTTCAAAAAAATTTTAAAAATAGTTGTAGTCTTCGCAATTGAATAAATTATATATCTATTAAAAGGTAATAGTCTGCAGGTTCAGAAAACGCAAAAAAGTAAAAATTGAACTTTTCATGATTTTGAGCCTTTCCGGAGCCCCTTAACAAAGCATCGCTCATGCGAAACTCAACTTGCCATTTTCTCACATGATATACTGCGAATAATGGATTAAGGACTACAGGCAGTTTCCATAGCGATACTAAATGGAACGAGCACGTGAGACCTGTGGTAGGAAAGGCGAATGGTCGACTTCGGTTTATTGTGAGAAGTTTAGGAAAGGGTGGTTCACTTGTAAAGGAGGTCGCATATAGGACATCGCTGCGACCTATTTTTGAGTACTGTCTGAGTGTTTGCGATCCGTACTAGATGAGATTGAAGAAAGACATCGAACCAATTCATAATCAGGCTGCTAGATTTGTTACTGGTAGGTTCAAACCACACGTAAGTATAACAGAGACGCTTCGAGGACTCAAATGGGAATTCCTGGTGGGAAGGCGACGTTCCTTTTTAGAAACGCTATTGATAAAATTTAGAGAATAGGCATTTGAAGCTGACTGCTGTACGGTTCTATTGCCGCCAACATACAGAGCATGTAAGTACCACGAAGATACATGAGAAATTAGGCCTCTTACGGAAGCAGATAAACATTAGTTTTTCCCTCACTCTATTTGCACCCTACGATTGCTTGCAGAGTATCTACGTAGACGTAGATGTACATACAGATATAAAGACTGTCAGTTAGTCAGGGTACCAAATGTGTCAGCAAATGTGCCAAAATATTCTGTTCTACTGAGAAAATTAAAAAGTGTTTATAACAGAGGATATATCTGGGCCATTAGGAAGAACAGAAGTTGAATATTATTACGTTATCATGGTAGTGGACGTGATTTCAAAATTTAGGTTTTGTGGAATTCAACTGCTCAGAATGTGAGCAGAACTTTTACTAAAAGTTTCTTTAACATTTTAAGAAATGTGGATAAATTAATGTCAGAAGATGGATCACCATTTAGATTGCAAATATGAAAAAAAAACATATGAGCTTACTTGTACTTAGTCACATCCTCCGGCAGGACACCGTATGGCAAGTATAATGAGAGAATTATGAAGAATTTGTGGTCTGTATTGCCACTGATGTCATGATGCATAGGATTCCACATTTGACGAATTCCAGGTGTTAGTGAACAACATACCACGTGGATCATCAGCGCTGTGTCCTGTGAGAGATCTCTTGAAACAAGTGGTTTAGAGAAGTAGTTAGATTTCTTCGTTCAGGATCGCTAAGGAAGCACAAAGCTATGGACATTGCAATTAAAAAATCCAGAAAAAGCAACAAAATGAAGAAACAGAAGACAAAATAGGTAAGAAGGGCAGAAACCTTTGTTATGGGACAAAACTTTTGATAACGAGCCGCTATCTTTCCAATGAGCTGAAAGAGACGTGTAAGAAGCTTTTCAGGACATTCAGCAGTCCATTAAGAGTGAGAAGCACTCCGAGTAGCAACGTAACACAAGTGGAAACATGCCACACCAGGAGAAGTAGAGGGAAGTAGCATATCCCAGAAGTCATTCCATTTCGAAATTAATCCAAAATGACATGACTATGTAGAGTTGATGAAGAGGACAAGGACCGTGAGGCATATTTGATGTCATTCTCGAATCGAGGAGTGCCATCTCAATGATGTATTTTTTTATATTACGACTTTTATTTTTTATCCTGCGAAAGGAATGTAAGATATTTATTGTGGTTCTGAGGAGTAGCGATATCCTTGTGTGATGGACAGTTATACAGGGTGTTCAAAAAGGTACGGCCAAACTTTCAGGAAACATTCCTCACACACAAAGAAAGAAAATATGTTATGTGGATATGTGTCTGGAAACGATTACTTTCCATGTTAGAGCTCATTTTATTACTTCTCTTCAAATCACATTAATCATGGAACGGAAACACACAGCAACAAAACGTACCAACGTGACTTCAAACACTTTGTTACAGGAAATGTTCAAACCGTCCTCCGTTAGCGAGGATACATGCATCCATCCTACGTCGTATGGAATCCCTGATGCGCTGATGCAGCCCTGGAGAACGGCGTATTGTATCACAGCCGTCCACAATAAGAGCACGAAGAGTCTCTACATTTGGTACCGGGGTTGCGTAGAGAAGAGCTTTCAAATGCCTCCATAAATGAAAGTCAAGAGGGCTGAGGTCAGGAGAGCGTGGAGGCCATGGAATTGGTCCGCCTCTACCAATCTATCGGTCACCGAATCAGTTGTTGAGAAGCGTTGTTGTACAGCAGCAACTTCTTTGACGCTGACATTAGGGTTCGTCAACTGCACGAAGAATTGCCTCGTCCATTGCAGGTGTCCTCGTCGTTCTAGGTCCTCCCCAGTGGCGAGTCATAGGCTGGAAAGTTCCGTGCTCCCTAAGACGCCGATCAATTGCTTCGAACGTCTTCCTGTCGGGACACCTTCGTTCGGGAAATCTGTCTCGATACAAACGTACCGCGCCACGGCTATTGCCCCGTGCTAATCCATACATCAAATGGGCATCTGCCAACTCCGCATTTGTAAACATTGCACTGACTGCAAAACCACGTTTGTGATGAACACTAACCTGTTGATGCTACGTACTGACGAGCACGATGCTAGTACTGTAGAGCAATGAGTCGTATGTCAACACAAGCACCGAAGTCAACATTACCTTCCTTCAATTGGGCCAACTGGCGGTGAATCGAGGAAGTACAGTACATACTGACGAAACTAAAATGAGCTCTAACATGGAAATTAAGCGTTTCCGGACACATGTCCACATAACGTCTTTTCTTTATTTGTGAGTGAGGAATGTTTCCTGAAAGTTTGGCCGTACCTTTTTGTAACACCCTGTATGTAACCACCGTCACTAGATGTTTTTTTTTTCAAATATAAACAAGTTTAATGCGCGAGATAAGGTGGGTAATTATTGGACTTTACAAACAGTAGTTATGTAAAAGACCGTGATTTACAGACAGTCTTGATTTACAAACACATATTGAGTTCTAACTGCGGCTTACGATTCAAGATGGCCGCGAGAAAGCTTAAGACGTGCGTGTCTGAGGTAATTCTGTAATACGACATGTCAGCTCTGCGGCCCTTCTTATAGGCTGGAATCAGCTGCTCCTTTTTCCAGTCACATGTCACACATCATTGTGCCAGAGATCTGCGACAGTTTGTTCCCCAAAAGGGGTTCAGGTCTTACACGTATTCCATACAGAATTTAGCGGACACCTCGTCACATCCCGTGGACTTTCCTGTGCTGGACGAATTGGGCTGCTTTTCAGTTCAACTGTCATTTATATGTATGTGTGTCGTTCTAGATTGTTCCCCACGACAGAGAGCGCCTATTTGTTCGTTTAAGCTACATTTGAAAGTAGACTTGGATAATTAACCAGGGGACCCATGCAAAACTTTCACACTCTTATAGTTTTCAATAATGACAGTATTTCGATTAAGTGTACTCGTTGCTGCTATAAGGGCAGCAGTGGGAACGAAGAGAAAACATCTTTCAAAATTAGCCGAACGACGTGAATTAATAGTCATGAATTTGTGATAAATCTTTGTATATACATTTCCGTGTGCTTTGCATTGGGAATGTTAGTCTTGGTTTGTGCGATGGGCAGAGATAAGGAATTGTCTTTATGACAGCGTAACCTATAAGTTTGACTAGACAAACATTTTCAAGCACAGTAACGACGATAGGCATCAGTAGCAATAGGTAAATTACAATTCAAGGCCACAATGACAAAAATGATTGTCTTTTCATTTAGAGAAGTTCCAACTTGTACGAGTTCAGAGATAATGGACTACCGCAGTGCTCATGGTTACAAACTGTGACAATGCTGTATATAAATAACCGAGATAATAAGTACTTTCAAACAAGTAAAATGGTACTTGTAATAAGGAAATAAGGAAGAAAGAGTCTCTTATTCGTTACTCATAAGCTAGATCGTAAAATATGCGTATGAATTTAGGCATCCATAGCGGCCTTCTGCCTGTTGCAGTCAAAAGCCCCTTTTATGTTCAAACTATCCACAAATACTAAGTTTTAGCGCAAAAGCGGAATGCAGTGTGAGAATGCGCAGAAAAAAACCTTTCTAACGATGCCTCATTCATCCCTGTACGACTAGCATGTGGGATGAAAAGGGATTTAGATATGAGAAATAGAATAAATAATGATTATTCATCTCAGATATTCCGTTTGGACGTAATGATCAACTGGACAGTTTTTTTCGTTGATTAATTTTACGTAATGTCCAGAACTTTTCAGCAGTTTTTGACAATTCTGTACATACGATCTTATTTAACATTCATGTAGCGCATCCGCAAAGATGGCTTCGCGCGTGGTTTGACTTGGTTCCGACTCTGTTTCTCAGAAAGGATTCCGTCTTGTTAGAATTTGTAATGAGTCGCTCGCTGCGAACACGGCATAGACCTCTCGTAGTCTTCTGTCCGGTGCTGAATGTTTGTTGCTGACCGCAGGCGTTTTTTAAATCATTTTCTAAGCACTGTTGTTAGGCATAAATGGCTCTCTACGTTTCATGTCTTTCAGCACCGATGATGATGTGACAGCCTAATAGTCACTTACTTCTACCTGTACGTTCAGTAAATTGACTACTTCTTGAGATTGTATATAATGCGGTATGCTCGCCATTTGGTTATCCCTGGAACTGCTTAAGATAATTCTCGTGAAATGCGTTCAGTACAGTGATGCAAGACTATACTTACAGCTACTGACCTAAACCTGCGAGTTAAAATTGTCGACAAAAAGGTAAAAAAAAACACAGCTGACGATTCGTGGAGCACATAAAATGCACTGGAGTCACACGCACAAGTTAAAAGTTGGAAACAGTATAAAAACACTCCAGGACGATAGACACTTAAAAAACCACTGTAAGCAATGGAGCGCAACTAGGAATACAAACTGCCAGGAGGGATCTGCGGAGGTAGAGGAGACCTGAGAGGAGGGAAAGAGAGTGAAGAGGGAGGTGCAGCAGGGGACAGGGGCTGGAGGGAGTGGAATAAAACGAAAAAAAAGGGGGGGGGGGTTGGAGCGCAGCAAGGTTCAGGAGATGGGAGATGTGGGTGGAGAGGGAAGGCAAGTCAATAGGGAGTGCAGAGACACTGAAAGCGGCACAAGATAGGGTGGGGGATGTAAGAGGGAGAAAATCCATTTAGGGGAAGGAAGAGGAGGGGAGAGGGAGCCTTGAGGAGTAGGAGGGTGAACGTATGGTTGGTAGGAGAGGTAGAGATCTGGGGGAAGCTCATCATGTGGGAGGGGTAGGTGCTGAAAGTTGCGTTGAGAAAGGAGGTGGAGGGTGTGGAGGTGGAGGTGGGGCAACAGGCTGGGGGTAGAGAGGATAGAAGACACGGGGGATGGGGGGGGGGAATCGAGTCAGTGGACGATGTGCAGGGTGCTCATGTGTTTGCGGGAAAGGAGAAGGGGATGAGGGGATACGAGCCATAACAGCTTTTATATCATTTTTCACTCCAGGGATTTCCATTTGAGTTCACGTAGCATATGGAAAAGAAAATTGAGAATGCGCTAGGTGACGATCAGTTTGGCTTTAGGAAAAGTAAAGGGACGAGAGAGGCAATTCTGACGTTACAGCTAATAATGGAAGCAAGGCTAAAGAAAAATCAAGACACTTTCATAGGATTTGTCGACCTGGAAAAAGCGTTCGACAATATAAAATCGCGCAAGCTGTTCGCGATTCTGAAAAAAGTGGGGGTAAGCTATAGGGAGAGACGGGTCATATACAATATGTACAACAACCAAGAGGGAATAATAAGAGTGGACGATCAAGAACGAATTGCTCGTATTAAGAAGGGTGTAAGACAAGGCTGTAGCCTTTCGCCCCTACACTTCAATCTGTACATCGAGGAAGCAATGATGGAAATAAAAGAAAGGTTCAGGAGTGGAATTAAAATACAAGGTGAAAAGATGTCAATGATTCGATTCGCTGATGACATTGCTATCCTGAGTGAAAGTGAAGAAGAATTAAATGATCTGCTGAACGGAATGAACAGTCTAATGAGTACACAGTATGGTTTGATAGTAAATCGGAGAAAGACGAAGGTAATGAGAAGTAGTAGAAATGAGAACAACGAGAAACTTAACATCAGGATTGATGGTCACAAAGTCAATGAAGTTAAGGAATTCTGCTACCTAGGCAGTAAAATAACCAATGATGGACGGAGCAAGGAGGACATCAAAATCAGACTCGCTATGGCAAAAAAGGCATTTCTGGCCAAGAGAAATCTACTAATATCAAATACAGGCCCTAATTTGAGGAAGAAATTTCTGAGGATGTACGTCTGAAGTAAAGCATTGTATGGTAGTGAAACATGGACTGGGGAAAACCGGAACAGAAGAGAATCGAAGCATTTGAGATGTGGTGGTATAGACGAATGTTGAAAATTAGGTGGACTGATAAGGAATGAGGAGGTTCTACGCAGAATCGGAGAGGAAAGGGATATGTGGAAAACACTGATAAGGAGAAGGGATAGGATGATAGGACATCTGCTAAGACATGAGGTAATGACTTCTGTGGTACTAGAGGGAGCTGTAGAGGGCAAAAACTGTAGAGGAAGACAGAGATTGGAATACGTCAAGCAAATAATTGAGGACGTAGGTTGCAAGTGCTACTCTGAGATGAAGAGGTTAGCACAGGAAAGGAATTCGTGGCGGGCCGCATCAAACCAGTCAGTAGACTGATGACAAAAAAAAAAAAAAAAAAAAAAAAAGCCTATCTGTAATATTCGCGTGTTAGTCAGCTCTACAGGTAACTAATATAAGAGCACACCTCTGAATTGCTTCGATGGCTCTCTTTAATCCGATCTGGTGGGGACCCTTACCACTTACCTGCACTTTAGTAGGTGTCTACCAGTAGAGCGAAATCGACTACTCGGCTCTTAAGCAACTGAGACTATGCGTTACTTCCATTTCATATCACTCTGCAACGTTGTGCTCAAATGTCCCATCAACGTGTCTGTGACAAGCAGCCCACCGGTAATGCTGTACTCGAACATTACAGGACTGTTTTTCCTGCTCACTTGCTTTAGCTTACATTTTCTACATTTAGAGCTGACTGCCACTGATCACGCCTCATAAGTCTAGGTCGTCCTGTATCCACCAAGAGTCACCCACCGACGACACTCTCCTGTATACTAAAGCACTGTCAGCAAACAGCCGCAGACTGATGCTCACCCCGCCGTCAGACCGTTCATGCATGCACAGAACAAGAGCAGTCCTGACACGCTTCTCTGCAGAACACTCACCATCCAGGAGAACGTAATGGATGTCCCTAACGAATATTAAAAAAAATCATTCCGTAGAATTTTCTTTATAAACGACCCAGATATTTCAAGATATCTCCTCTGATTTTACTTTTATGTCAACCTCAGCCACAAAAAGTGGGACAGACTCATTTTCCCTACCTGTAACTCGTGAGATCCATGATGCCAGCTGGAGTCCTTCAAATGTGCAAGACTAGAGACATGTTCAGCAATGGGCTTTAACATGCAAATGACGAACAGCAAACGAAAATTTTGAGTAGAAGCGAGCAACAACACGACAGGCAAATGCAACAAAAATGCCAAACTTAAATCCATTACGTGCACAACTAGTTCACATAACTTTTCTCACGTGGTGCGGTTTTTCCCATTGCTTACGTATTCACACCGTCGTAACACGTTTCGGTGTTCCTCACAGCACTAGTACCGAGTAAGATTTTGGCACAACAGTCAACGATCTCACCGTCATATTTCCGAAAATCGCTCAAAAATTCGAATAAAATCTTCCAAGTCTCCCTATCGCGTTAGGCGGAGAGTGACACACTGGCCAGGCATAGAACACTTTATGTAGACATAGTGCCATGTTCTCTTAGGTTCAAACGTTTGTAGTGTAACTATCTAAAAATATCTGCAGCTACCTTGCCTGACGGTAGAGGCTGCGATTTCTGTGTGTTTGGTAAGAGATCGTTGGAATTTACTTTGCATTATTGTTGAAAGTGCCATTGTTGTTGTTGTGGTCTTCAGTCCTGAGACTGGTTTGATGCAGCTCTCCATGCTACTCTATCCTGTGCAAGCGTCTTCATCTCCCAGTACGTACTGCAGCCTACATCCTTCTGAATCTGCTTAGTGTATTCATCTCTTGGTCTCCCTCTACGATTTTTACCCTCCACGGTGCCCTACAATACTAAATTAGTGATCTCTTGTCGCCTCACAACATCTCTTACCAACCCATCCCGTCTTCTAGTCAAGTTGTGCCACAAACTCCTCTTCTCCCCAATCCTATTCAATACCGCCTCATTAGTTATGTGATCTACCCATCTAATCTTCTGCATTCTTCTGTAGCACCACATTTCGAAAGCTTCTGTTCTCTAAAGTGCCACATAAAACTGAATGTATAATCATTCGCTGACAATAATTTAAATATTATGTAACAGCAGTCTGTAAGTGTAAGTTAAGACCGGCTGCTGCTTGTGAATGTTATGCAAAGGATTTGAACAATTTGCTCTCTGCCTCAGGTTAACCATACAAATGATCACCGACTCGACAGATGGATTAAGGGCGTGGAACGTGTGAGAGACATGCTGCACACGAAACTGAGCGGTTGGGTACTCGACATGCAATCCGTCAGCGAGCTGATAGCGCATGGCAAGGTGGAAGAAGCCAAGAACTGGCCTGGAAAGTATATACACAGGTATAAACTAAAATACACTCAAACCTTTGTGGAACTCAGTATAATTTGTGAATGTTTATTTCACTGTCACTGAAACGTATACTTCCCTGTTACGCAGACTACTGAGAATACACTGATCAGCCAGAACATTATGACCACCCACCTACTGTGGATATAAGCCCGTCTAGGCGACAACAGCGTGCGTAGTGTGCGTAGTGTGCGTAGTGGCTGTGAGCTGCCTGTCTCTGTGCAGAATGGGGAGTTTGACGAGGGCAGATTGTGTTGGCACGAGCGCTTCGGAGACTGATCGACTTGTCAGGTGGTCGATCAGTGCTGTAGTGACTGTCTTCAAAACGTGGCGAAACCAAGGTGAAACCACAGTCAGATTTTGGGAGAGTGGGCGGCCACCCCGTATTACAGATGTTGGTCGCCGTAGGCTGGGCAGACTGGTACAATGGGATTGGTGGTGAACTGTTGCGAAACTGACGTCAGACTTTAACGCTGGGGAGAGTACTATTGTGTCTGAAAACACGGTGCACTGAACACTCATAACGATGGGCCTCCACAGCCCACAGACCCACTCATGTGAGTACTTTTTATTTTTTTATTTATTTCACTATGGGACTTAACTTCTAAGGTCATCAGTCTCCTAGAACTTATAACTACTTAAACCTAAGTAACCTAAGGACATCACAAACACCATGCCCGAGGCAGGACGACGGTTCAATCCCGCGACCGGCCATACAGATTTAGGTTTTCCATGATTTCCCTAAATCGCTCCAGGCAAATGCCAGGATGGTTCCTTTGAAAGGGCACGGCCGACTTCCTTTCCCATCCTTCCCTAATCCGATGAGACCGATGACCTTGCTGTTTGGTCTCTTCCCCCAGACAACCAAACCAAACCTGAGGCAGGATTCGAACCTGCGACCGTAGCGGTCACGCGGTTCCAGACTGTAGCGCCTAGAACCGCTCGGCCACCACGGCCGGCCCATGTGAGTACTACTCGAGCGTTTGGGATCCCTATTAGATCGGATTGAGGGAGGACATAGAAGCAATTCAGAGGCGGGCTGCTAGATTTGTTACTGGTAGGTTTGATCATCGCGCGAGTGTTACAGAAATGCTTCAGGAACTCGGGTGGGAGTCTCCGGAGGAACGGAGACGTTCTTTTCGTGAATCGCTACTGAGGAAAATTTAGAGAACCAGCATTTGAGGCTGACTGCAGTACAATTTTACTGCCGCCAACTTATATTTCGCGGAAACACCACAAAGATAGGATAGATTAGGGCTCGTACAGAGGCATATAGGCAGTAATTTTTCCCTCGTTCTGTTTGGGAGTGGAACAGGGAGAGAAGATGCTAGTTGTGATACGAGGTACCCTCCGCCATGCACCGTATGGTGGATTGCGGAGTATGGATGTACATGTAGACATGTGCTAATGTTAGCACCACGACATCATGAACTACGACTGAAATGGGCACGGGAATATCGACACTCGACGTTTCATGCTGGCAGAGTGTTGTATGGTCTGATGAATTTCGATACCTTCCTCATCACACGCCAATGGAAGAATGCGATTCCGTCGTCTTCCAGACGAGCAGCTACTTGACACTGTATGGTGGCATGGAGACAGGCTGGCAGCGTCTCCATTATCCCCTGGAGAATATTCACCTGGACATCCATAGCTCAGTGGGGCTCTTAAGAGGCACCACGATGCCCAAGGCGTATAGTACACTGGTTGCCGACCACCCACCCATGACGATCATGTTTCCCGACAGCAGCGGCATTTTTCAACCAGATAATGCGCCATGTCACAGGGGAAGGAGTGTGATGGAGAGGTTCGAGAAAGAATTTTTAGCCTATTGCACCCCCGTCGGCAACTGTGAAAGACTAGTATTTTGAAGGATCATACTCAGTCTGGTCTTTACCAGGTTTCGGCTAAATTAATCTAGCCTTCTTCAGAAGCATAAAATTATTGTAACATGTCAGAGTAAGGCACAGTCAACATTAAAAATTAAAACCTATAGTACCGTGGCATCTCTTCACCACACGGTGAGTTGGCAGCGGCAACTACGTTGGCACTGACCGTTGCACGCGGAATTGCACTGAACACATAGCAACTCGTGCGTGTGCGCATACGGAGAGTCAAGGCTGTATATCTTTGGCTGTCTGTATATCACGTGTTGGGAGCTGATAACCGTAATTGTAAGCAAACTAGGCGTTATGTAGATGAAGTCCCTATGTGTATTATCTATACGAAAATTGCAATAAACGGTAGGGAATTTACTTGGTTGGGTATATAAAGTTTAAGGATTATCTCTACACATATGGTCATCGTGTAAAGTATCCCCACCGAACACGCCTAATAGCGAGCACCTCACTTGTCTCACTTATTTAAAACATTAATCACTATCTATATTTAATTTGGGTGTAACTGGGCTTACAACGCCCCTGTCTTCACACTTAACTATTATTGACCGACATGGGTCCAGCGTATTAATTAAAGCGTGGCGGAGGGTACAACGTCTCCGTCATCACGCTTACGCCCTATTGACCGTCATAGGTTAAGTATACTAAAATATAGTCTACGATGTACGTTAGACGGGAAATATTTTCTATAGGTAACATTGTGAGTAACACGATACACGTGTAACATTATCGTTATCATGACAAGGGAAATATTTAGAGCAGCTATGTTCTACTTTACTTTGCTGCATAATTCTTAAATTCATCTATGCTAATGGCCGACATGGGCCGTGCATATTAATTGGAGTGTGGCGGAGCGTACAACATCTCCGTCATCACGCTTATGTGCTATTGACCGACATAGGTCAAGTGTACTAACATATAATCTACAATGTACCTTTGACGGGAATCTTCTTCCACAGGTATCATTGTAAGTAACGCGATATGCTCGTAAGGTTATCGTATCATAGAAAGGAGAAGTATTTAAAGCAGATAAGTTTTACTAACTGTGCTGCATAATTGTTAAATAGCGTCCAAACTCTCCTGAAAGAGCAGTGGGCCAAACTTAAATTTGAAGGGAAGCGCGAGGCTTGATATCTGAACATGGTATGCGGAAAACAGGAGAGAAATATGATGGTCGATGTAACAGGGATAAATTAAACCAGACGCTACAAAGATTGGAAACCTTCGAAAAAGATTTTTATTTCTCAGCAGCAGCTGATCGTTCAGAAGGTTTTCTACATTGGATAGCAAGTATTTAAAAATCTGCATCTCCTCTAGAATATCTAGCCTTGTTCCTTTTACCTCGCAGTGCAACAGCTCACTATTAGTTGGAGGATTTGGTGCGTGGGCCATTTGGACGAGGTGCTCGGAGAAAGTCGAACCTCGTGTGCCGTTACCACCACTCGTTGGCATATGCTCTTTATATCTCGCTGACAACGTTTTACCTGTTTGGCCAATGTAAGAGTTAGGGCACTCACCGCATGTGATTTCATATACCCTGGAGAGAGACAGTTTGTCCTTAACTATTTTTAAAGAGTGGATTAAATTTTTCTTAAGGCTGTTATTGGTATAATATGTTGCCTTATAACCATGGTTCTTTAGAATTCGCCCTATTCTGTATGAAGCTTTACCTATAAAGGGAATGGAGATTACGTTTACGTGGTTATCATCTGACGTGGTACCTAATGTAGAGGAAGTCGTGCTGCTCTTGCTATTTAATCTCTTGTTATAGAGTTGTCTTACAATGTCTGGTTTATACCCTTTATTTTCGGCTCTCACTCTGTTAATAATTCGTTCTCCAATGCCTTAGCAGAAAGGCGAATACCGAGCGCTCTATGCAAACTGGAATGAAAGAAAGCCAGTTTATGACACTGCAGGTACACAGAGTCGGCTGGTATGATATTGTCTGAGAAGGTACATTCACTACAGGTTTTAATTTTAATGTTGACGGATCCTTACTCTGGCATGTTATAGTAATTTTATGCTTCTGAAGAAGTCTAGGATAATGTAGCCGAAACCAGGCAAAGACCAGAAAATTTGAGCAACTGAGGCTGATCCTTCAAAATATTAAAAAAGTATTAGGTACGAGAAACACGATGGCGAGTTACAGTTGATGTGCTGGTCATCCATCTCGTCAGATTTGAACCTGACCGAACACATCTGCAATGTGATTCAACGTCGCGTCAGAGCTCATTGCCGTCCTCCCCGGAATTTACGAGCATTTCGTGGCTTGTGTGTGCAGATGTTATTCCAACTCCTTCCAGCAACCTACCAAGGCCTCACTGCTTTCATTCAAAATCACGTCGCTGTTGTTCTCTGTGCCAAAGTTGGACATACGTGTATACGATTCAAAATGTGGTGAACAGTATTGGAGAAGGGGATTACTGCAAATAGCCATTTACAAAATTTTTGAATTCCATTTAGTCTTAAATTTTTGGCTTGGTGTTTTATCTGAAAATGGGCGACGTACTGTGCAGCAGGTGAGCAGAGCAAATCGTGACAGTGAACGATGTTATAACACTGATTACAAGTAACACCTTTCTGGATAGCTAAATTCACTTAATTTACGGAAATAATGGTAACAGGGAAACCTGTGGTCTTGACTCGAAAACTGTATAGAGGTACCACACGAGGAAACAAAGTTATCACCTCCAGGAGAAACGACGCTAATACGCTACCGTCATCTCCAACCTAGACAATGGCTCCAGTTTGTCGAGGATGGAACTCCAAAAGCCATATTTCTCCCAATAAACAAAGGGAATGGCTGAGCAGCGATGAGGGGTGAACCAAAAATAGGGAGATGTCGGAAAAATATGGGCAGTGAGGTAGGACACGGCCACGGACTTTTTTATTTTGTGCCATTGCTGCAGTGTTTCAATCTGTTCTCAACATACAGCTGTCAGCGAGCGTCTGGTTTCAGTCCGGCCTGTGGTGGAAACTCCAGAGAAAGACAGTGAAGGGCCGCCCGTGATACATTTTCGGGTATTCGCCATTCTCTTGTTCGCATTTTTCCAGTTTGACTTAGCCGATATATGCCAAGTTCAAGTAATTCAGACTTTCGAACATTTTAAAATGAACAAAGAAATTGTGACTTAAATTACACTCCTGGAAATGGAAAAAAGAACACATTGACACCGGTGTGTCAGACCCACCATACTTGCTCCGGACACTGCGAGAGGGCTGTACAAGCAATGATCACACGCACGGCACAGCAGACACACCAGGAACCGCGGTGTTGGCCGTCGAATGGCGCTAGCTGCGCAGCATTTGTGCACCGCCGCCGTCAGTGTCAGCCAGTTTGCCGTGGCATACGGAGCTCCATCGCAGTCTTTAACACTGGTAGCATGCCGCGACAGCGTGGACGTGAACCGTATGTGCAGTTGACGGACTTTGAGCGAGGGCGTATAGTGGGCATGCGGGAGGCCGGGTGGACGTACCGCCGAATTGCTCAACACGTGGGGCGTGAGGTCTCCACAGTACATCGATGTTGTCGCCAGTGGTCGGCGGAAGGTGCACGTGCCCGTCGACCTGGGACCGGACCGCAGCGACGCACGGATGCACGCCAAGACCGTAGGATCCTACGCAGTGCCGTAGGGGACCGCACCGCCACTTCCCAGCAAATTAGGGACACTGTTGCTCCTGGGGTATCGGCGAGGACCATTCGCAACCGTCTCCATGAAGCTGGGCTACGGTCCCGCACACCGTTAGGCCGTCTTCCGCTCACGCCCCAACATCGTGCAGCCCGCCTCCAGTGGTGTCGCGACAGGCGTGAATGGAGGGACGAATGGAGACGTGTCGTCTTCAGCGATGAGAGTCGCTTCTGCCTTGGTGCCAATGATGGTCGTATGCGTGTTTGGCGCCGTGCAGGTGAGCGCCACAATCAGGACTGCATACGACCGAGGCACACAGGGCCAACACCCGGCATCATGGTGTGGGGAGCGATCTCCTACACTGGCCGTACACCACTGGTGATCGTCGAGGGGACACTGAATAGTGCACGGTACATCCAAACCGTCATCGAACCCATCGTTCTACCATTCCTAGACCTGCAAGGGAACTTGCTGTTCCAACAGGACAATGCACGTCCGCATGTATCCCGTGCCACCCAACGTGCTCTAGAAGGTGTAAGTCAACTACCCTGGCCAGCAAGATCTCCGGATCTGTCCCCCATTGAGCATGTTTGGGACTGGATGAAGCGTCGTCTCACGCGGTCTGCACGTCCAGCAGGAACGCTGGTCCAACTGAGGCGCCAGGTGGAAATGGCATGGCAAGCCGTTCCACAGGACTACATCCAGCATCTCTACGATCGTCTCCATGGGAGAATAGCAGCCTGCATTGCTGCGAAAGGTGGATATACACTGTACTAGTGCCGACATTGTGCATGCTCTGTTGCCTGTGTCTATGTGCCTGTGGTTCTGTCAGTGTGATCATGTGATGTATCTGACCCCAGGAATGTGTCAATAAAGTTTCCCCTTCCTGTGACAATGAATTCACGGTGTTCTTATTTCAATTTCCAGGAGTGTATTTAGTTTAAGAGAAACAACCCATGCATACGGAATCAGCCGTCAAAACTATTTTTGGACAAGTATCTAAAAATGCTTGCTAATAGGGGTTTGTAGACATTTACATAGTAAATTTCGAACGTTGTAATGGCCTGCGTGAGGTCAAAAATAGCAGACTGACTCCTAACTGCCTGTCGACTGAGATTGCCTATGTCCTTGCCATACCTCTTGTCTACTGTTTCTCATAGCAACATTAGTTAATAGTTCTGGTCCATTGTTCCCCCAATTGGTCACTGCAAGCCCTGATACCTACAGTGAATTAGCTGCAATCAGTTATGTTTTAGGCGTTTATTATTCCATGGTGACATTTCAAGAAGCCTGGCATCTGATATTCAGATGTTTACTTTTGTTTACACGTCGTGAAAACTGAATCTTTACTAACAGCGTTACAGAATTTTGCAATGGATATTTTTAAGATACCAATTGTAAAACGCCGTAAGTAAAGAAACACCGTTCACGACCTATGAGTAAACGTAAACGAGTGAAAGTAGCGTAGACGCAAAATGAATGTGTTCTCTAAAACCTGTGTTTTGATACCCACTTTGTTGGTCTGGCGTATCGGAAAACTGGTGCCATTCATATCAGTGCTTTATGCCATGAATAGTGTCATGGGCAATACAGTTTTGATTTTACGAGCACTACTGTCACGTCACGGGACGAGCCTGCCCGTGAGCTTAAGACTAAGTATGTGAATAGCGTCCACGAGTCACCAAAGATTACCCACGTCTGTTACAGTGCGTAAACACTGCAAGATGGAAGCGAGAGGGCAATGGAAACATCCCTCCACTAGTGGACATATGGTGCCATGTCACGGTCAATTTGTTAGGACAGTGAGTTTGTCTTGGAAGTAGCAGGCGAAAAGTTTACTTTACGTAGATTGTCAGGAGGTGTTGATTTTTGAGATGGAGTTCACAGGACTATGACTTGTAAGTGTGTGGTAAGCTGCCCAGTGCTCACTTGAGTTTTAGGGTGGTGTTGTAATTAGTTTAAAGCATGTCTGTCGCTGTCAAGGCCTCTTTTTCCATTAAGGATGTTGGGTCGTGTCTTCATAGTTGCCAACGATGTGTTGTGTGTCCCAGTCTTGGATGCAGAAGAAGAGAGATTACTGCTTCATTTCTATGTGTTTGTATGCGTGTGTGGGAGACAGTGGCAGCTTCGGTCAAGCTTTCTTGCAGGAAGAAAGTGGTACTGGAGATCTTCGTGATCTGGAGGGTCGCTAGGTTGCTCCCAATTCGGGTATAGATAATCTCCCAGTAGGCATCCCAGATTTTGCCGTGGTGTTATTGCTTTATCGCAGGCAGGTTATTGTGGAGTGGGTGTGAAAGTGGAGAGTGTGAGTAGGAAGGGATTGATGGTTGGACTGAATCGTGAGCATTGCAAACTGGGACAAGGATTTCTGCAGTTATGCATCTGAGGAGGTTGACAGAGGAGTTACTTTGGGGTTGGTGTGTCAAGGAAGCAGACTAGGTCTCCTTAATTTCAGCATGTCCACTGCTATGTACATACAGATCGGCAACAACCTTATGGGAGGAAAAGTACTGGTCAATGGGACCAAGGAAAATACATTGGATGGGACAGCTTGTACAAATATAGATAGTTGCATAATTGACTAATAGGATGCTGAAATATGTCCTCAGGATGAAGTGTTCAGCAGCAAAACTGAAAAGAGTATGTATACAAAAGGGGGTGTCTTTAGGTATCCAGTTGCTACTCCCCATCTCACTACTATGGGGCAATTATGGTTCGATAATCCATATCGAGCATGGCTACTATGTGTCGGCTATTGGTTCAATGCAGAGTATAGGGAAACATAGAGGTAGTGTGGTCAGGTAAAAAGATAGGAATGTTGTCAATTGGACTGTTTTGAAATAGTTCTTAAGTAAATGATAATGTACTACTGTGACGAAATTAGGATTTAGCAAAGGGGGATAGGGAAGTATCTAGGCCTAACTGAGCTTGTTTGCCGTTGAAAGCACACTTGGGTTTAGGCATAGGTAGCAGTTACATCAAGATGGAATAAAGACTGAGCAGCTAGGGAGAATGGGTGTAGAGTGTAAGTACTGCTGATACACTATTTGGATTTATAAAAGTAGACAAGTGGAGTCGGTAGATGTAACTAAGTTTAATTTGAAGCAATCTTGCTGAGGTTGATACAACATCAAACACAGAATTAGTTGTAGTAGTAGGTAGTGGTTATACTGATATGGAGCACAGACTGGGCAGCTGGGGAGAACTAGTGTAGGGTATGGGGATGCTAGAAAAGCGGCATGCTTTGGAAGGCCATGATAACAAATCTGACTGTATCTCTATAAGTTAAGACATTCTTGGTGGAGATTATGAGATTTGCAGTGATGGCAGGTTGATGGGTTTTTACACTGGTTCGTGTGGCTCTCACTGTACTCAAAATAGTGGAGGCAATTGATTTCATGTAGTTTTGATTTGGATGGATTGTAGTGCTTGAAGTAAATGTAGACTCTGTTTCTGACTAGTTGATCAATTTTGCTAGAGGATTCTGAGAAAAGGCTAAATTAGTAGGACCATAATTGTAGCCAATGAGGATGAAACTTCGAGTTTGTAAGTTGAGGTAGGAGTTGATTTTCTGCATCATCTCCTCGACCACGATCTCAAGGTTGACATTCTTGACTGTGATGGTAAGTGTCGGTGAGCCATGTGGAACATAGTGTTGTTTGTGGAGAGGAGGGGATAGATGTGATGAATGCATGGGAACCAAATGTAGGAGGACTGCAAAGCAGGTGGGTGTACCCATGGAGATCGAGGGATTTGATAATCACAACACCTTTCCTAGGCATGATTTAGAATATTTATGAGTTTGGGTAATATCTTTAAATTTCCTGTGATAGACTTTCGGCTTCTGAAATATACATCTCTTTTGCGACAGCATCAAGGTGTTTTGCTCGGGAAGGTGAACTGAAAAGTTGAAGTAGGTAGTAGATGGTGGTTGAGTGCATGTATTGGTTTCATGTCCATGAATTTTGTGAATTCTTTTGTGAGTTCGTTGTCTTTCTTGGGCTGTAGAGTGAGTCAGTATCTTCTCTGTATCGTTTGTGTAGTCTTATGAGTGCATGGATGGGGATTTTTCCAATAGGAGGTGGCTCTACTTGTGTTTAGGTATGGAAGTTGGCAGGAGTTTATAGCAGTGGTATCAGTGCCGTGGCGGTGTATATGACTGGAACTTCTGTCACTGGTAAATAGTGGTGGTGATGAGGCTGATCACCATGCTGGGGGTGGCTGTGGTTTTGGTGATAGAGCTGGCGACGTCACTAGTGATGGAAGGACAGTGAAGGTGATGGTGGAGGTGGTGGCGCTGGTGCATTTGGCGGCGGTAATGTTGGTTTCAAAATTGAAGTTCGTTGTGGCCGGCATAACAGTGTAGAAGACGGGAAAGGATAGGAGACTGTTGGTGAAGGACCACTGGGTGACTGCAGATGAAGGAGCTGAGGTGGTGGCATACGTTACTGTGGTTATTGTTGGTTGGATGTCAAAGTGAAGTCGAAGACCAGAGGTGTGTCAAGGGCCACACTGCGGCAGTAGCAGCAGTGGAGCTTTTATATCATTCCTGTGGTTCACAGAGCACGGTTTTAGATGTATCTGCTACAGTTCTCGTATCATCACTTATTGCAGGTCATCCAAAAATTCCACCGGTACACTTAATTCCTACAGTCGCATAACATCCATAGTAAGGGCTCCAGCACTACTAGCTAAACTAGGCACATTTACGACACTTGTCTACCGTAGCAGTAGTCTCCCAAGCATTTGTGCAGAGCCTCTGGAAACTCCAGTACTCTGTGACGAGTGCAGAAAGGTGGCCACTCACATCGATCCTCATTTCATTAGATTTCATCATACAGTGCATAAAGGCTTATGCTGCTGTACACCAACAAGCATTTAGTAACTTCCACCCCATCAAATGACGGAGGGTTACAGAGGATAAGGAAGGAGATGCGAGCAGGAGGCTTATCATCCTGGAGCAGTCAGAGAGTATGGTGACTCACACTGAGACGCTTGGCGTCGAAACCATTACTTCGGTTGTTAATATTGACTGATTAAATGTTTATATGCGACTCCAACTAAGCTATTGGCATTATCCACACCGACAGCTTCATAACGATGTTTTCAGTAACCCCAAAATGAAGCTAATATTTTAATTAGAATTTCACTGAGGTTGTCAGTCATCAGACGACTAAACCAACCAGCCAGAAATATACCCTGTGCGCTCAGGAGCAAAAAATTGAAGACAGCTTTACAGTTAGTCGTCGACTAGTACTGAGACTTAGAACGTGCACTCGCTGTGAGTGAATACTTTATATTATTCAAATGAAGTTGAAGTATGAATCAGCCTCAAGAAACGTTTACTAGACAGCAGGTGACTAGTTGCTGGAGAGGCACCACGTAGACCTATGTGCAGAGGACTGATTACGTTTTCTCGTAAAAGTGATTTAGTGAGTTAAACGTGCCGCGGGAAACGTTTATGTGTGAATTGGCGTGTGCGAGTTCGAATTATGATTAAAGTCTTGTGCAGATAATTTTATGAACTTGAAATGGTGCTCTATATTTGATGACTAGATTCCGTGAACTTACATTCAAGATTTACCTTTAGACTGGCTCTAAAGACTGTTTTCTCCTTGGTTTTTCTATTAAAAGACAAGGTGGCATCGCATTATTTCGAGAATTTCTTTAAGGTTACGTTCAGATCTTTTCCCTTTGCCATTCCGTTATTTAAGGGGAGTTAGAACGGAATTTTTTTCACACTTTCGTATTTTTACGTCAATATAAAGTTTGCAATTTATAAACGCACATGGGAAGTATTTTATTTTGTTTTCTTGAATATAATCTAAGCCGGTTGAAAATGTTAAAATTTTTGCATGCATTACTTCATGATCTAGTAAAATTTGTAATTTCTTATATAGAAGGCTGTGGATTTATGTGTTATGAAGGTCATGGCAGAATAGGATGGGCACCAAGTTGAGGAAGTTGAAACACAGTTTGAGAGACAAGAAACTTTCTGATGGTAAAACCATAGGAGGCAGGATGAGGGACAAAATAATTGCTTAACTACAGCAGTATTATGGGATGGCCATTAGAAATAATACTAAGGATTTGTTGAAAATGAAGCAGGAATTATCGGTTATATATTTCGACAGACTGTCCACTTAAGAGAAACCACCACATCACCTTTGCCTCCTGGGCCTGGTTCATGGTGCAATTACCGCAATGCGCAGTACTCAAACAGTTCGTACAGCCTTAAACATTCCATCCCAGCAGCAGTCATGGACATCATAAAACCTGTTTACAGAGACCTGGCAAATCCTGAATTACTGAACAATTGTCTGCATGGTCAGACTCAAAATCCCAACGAGTAGTTTAATAATCTTATATGGAATCGCATAACAATAAATGTTTTTGTTGGAATGAAGACACTAAAGTTGGGGGGGGGGCTCAGTGATGCTATTATTGCTTTTAATGATGGCAACATCGGTAGGGTGAAAGTGCTACAGCATATGGGAATTAATCCGTGAGCGTGCTGCATCAGAGAACTTGAATGGATGGACAGGATTCGCATTGAGAATGCAGCTCAGTTGACCAATAAGGAGTCCAGAAAGAAGAAAAGAGGAAAAAACTTGGAAAAAGTTCGAGAGGATGGTATACAGTATGGTGCAGGGTGTCTCTGAGTGACTAAAAAAAAAGCATATGTTAAGTGAGTTACAGTCTTCTGAAACTTTAGAAGACGTCCCTGAAAGTTTACATTTTCTGTTGCATTGTTCTCTAAAACACAGAAACTATTTCGAGTGGAGTATTCAAATTTTCAGGGAGTAATAACATACATATTGAACTAAAAGAAGAACATAAAGATATGTATAATTAAAATTATTTAGGATAACGTTCAAAAAAGTACCCAAAATTTTAACCGTGTAGTTAAAAAGTTGTATTTCCGAAAGCAGTGGCTGAAATGCCACTACTGTAGTTCAGTAGACTCGGAACATACAGTTTAATGCGCTGTAAAAGTTTCATTTCAGTGGGTACAGTGGTTCGTGTAATACAGGGAAGCCAAGTCACTAAATTTAACATGGTCGGGATAGGGCATTCCAACTCCTCGTAAATCGGTTGTGTGTTTACACGGAATGACGAGTTTTGGATTGTAGGAATACCAGTTGGAACGTTGAAAGAACTTTGCAAGACGCGAGGTAAGCAAACCTCGTAAATGGTGCATCTGTGGACTTTCAGGTGTGCTGGAGATGCAATGACGATCTTTAAATACTTTACGTAATCAAATCGTACTCTCCTCAACTGCTGCATTAGTAACAGTGGACGGGAGAAACGGAACTATTTGACGTTAGGCTACATTCACGTTCATCAATTAATCGTCACCTTGCTTTCAGCTGTCGTCCCAGTCTTGATAAATAGCATTATTGGAACTGTTCCATCAGTTAATCCAGAGAACAACCTACTGGCAGATCAAAAATGAGTATTGGAGTGGGACTGGAATCGAAACTGGACTGGCACCCTACTGCAAAACTCGACAGACGCTCTCCTGCACAATGCCGGACTAACACTCTTCGAAGAAAAAATACTCAGGAGAAATGGCGTAGCCACAAGTTGAGTTATTGTTTCCTCAATGAATTTTCGCTGTGTGCGAAGTGCAAGCTGATTTGAACCTTCAAGGCAGTCTAAAACTGTAAGCTGGACCGGAACTCTATTCCAGAACTTCTGACCTGCACACAGTTTTAAGCTACCAGGAAGTTTCAAATTAGCGTATACTCTGTACAAAATCCATTCAGCAAACAATCCTGCAGGCTGTAGTTCTTTGCAGTATCCTTCCTTCTAAGGGCGCCACTCTTGCAAGTTTGTCAGCGGAGCTTCTGTTAACTTTGCAATACAGAAGACGAGGTGCTGGCAGAAGTAAAGCTGTGACGATGGGCTACGATTCGTGACTGTATATCTCAAGCTGTCTCATCTTTCAAGTCATAATTTTATTACACATAAAGTTAACACAGATTTGTACAAATCACCTTCATGTACAACAACTTTAAAGAAATTACTTTCATCATTAACATAAATATCAGATGTTCACTTTCTTGCAATAAAAGCAAAATTCTTTGTTTTGTGGCTATTGATGCATTCTCCAGTTTTATTTGTATGATTTACTTCAATCCAACTTCAATCCACATATCAACACAGAACTGATAAAATGTTCTCTCTCTCTCTCTCTCTCTCTCTCTCTCTATATATATATATATATATATATATATATATATATATATATATATATATATATATATATATTGTAAAACTCCACAGTCATTATCCTGCTCAATGCCGGACTAATACTCATTGAATCATTGAAGAAAAAATACTGCCGAGAAATGGCTTAGCCACAAGTCAAGTTATTACACGCACACACACACACACACACAAACACACATATATTTACATACAGGGTGTCCCAGCTATCTTGTCCACCCAAAACATCTCTGGAACAATAACAGCTATTCGAAAACGACTTTCACCGGTATCAATGTAGAGCTGGGGCCCATGAATGTACATATTTGGAAACATTGTAAAACGAAAGCATATGTGTTTTTAGCACAAATTTACGGTTTTTTAAATGGACCTCCTATATTTTTTCTTCAGCAATCCATAGCATGACAAAGCACATACACAATGGCGTTGATTGCATCGCATTACATCCCGAGATATTGAGACGCGAAGTTGACGCTTGAAACACCCGACATGCCCTGCTTGCGCACGTCCTGAGGCTCAGGCGTGAACCCCATGCTGCCCGTAATCGCGATGTGATTGACACGCGTAATCACACTTCCATACTTATCAAGAGGTCCGAAACGAATAATACGGTCTGCTGCCATCCTGCTGCGATTGCGGGCAGCGTGGGGTTCACGCCTGAGCCTCAGGACGTGTGCTAGCAGCGCATGTCGGGTGTTTCAAGCGTCAACTTCGCGTCTCAATATCTCGGGATGTAATGGGAGTATTGCGATGCAATCAACGCCACTGTGTATGTGCTTTGGCATGCTATGGATTGCTGAAGAAAAAATATAGGAGGTCCATTTAAAAAAACATAAGTTTGTGTTAAAAAACACATATGCTTTCGTTTTAGAATGTTTCCAAATATGTACATTCATGGGCCCCAGCCCTAGATTGATACCGGTGAAAGGTTTTTCCAATAGCTGTTATTGTTCCTGAGATATTTTGGGTGGAAAAGATAGCTGGGACACCCTATATATATATATATATATATATATATATATATATATATATATATATATATATATGCAGGCAACGGCCTTGCCGCAGTGGCTACACCGGTTCCCGTGAGATCACCGAAGTTAAGCGCTGTCGGGCGTGGCCGGCGCTTGGATGGGTCACCATCCTGCCGCCATGTGCTGTTGCCATTTTTCGGGGTGCACTCAGCCTCGTGATGCCAATTGAGGAGCTACTCGACCGATTAGTAGCGGCTTCGGTCAAAGAATACCGTCATAACGGTCGGGAGTGCGGTGTGCTGACCACACGCCCCTCCTTATCCGCATCCTCCTCGGAAGATGACACGGCGGCCGGACGGTCCCGGAAGGGCCACTTGTGGCCTAAAGACGGAGCTTTAAAAAAAAAAAAATATATATATATATATATATATATATATATATATATATATATAATGTTCGGTACAAGGTGTATGGGTATACCTGTACAGTCATTTTTTCATTTCTTGCTTTATGTAAGCAATTCGAAGGATGTGTTAATAATGTTCCATTCATGCATACACTGTACATGATTTGCCACGTTAATTTTATTCGTTTTTGACTTCTAATCTCAGGGGTTGATTGTTGCAGGCAGCCGCTGTTGAATGATGGCCTTAGCTCAGAATTTTTAATTCATTACAATTAAGATTTTTAGTTAAAAGTGGCAAGGATCTGGGTTCGAGTCCCGGTCTGACACATAGTTTTCATATGGCATGAAGTTTCAAATCAGCATACTCTTTGGCGCTGAGTGAATATTCATCCTTGATAATGTTCCATTCATGCATACACTGTACATGATTTGCCACGTTAATTTTATTCGTTTTTGACTTCTAATCTCAGGGGTTGATTGTTGCAGGCAGCCGCTGTTGAATGATGGCCTGCTGTCCTACCACGAGCACTACCTCTCCTTCCGTGGCGACTTCAGTGCGCAGTGTGAGGAGCTGCAGCCAGAGGCATACCAGGTGTTCGGCCTGGCCGACGCACTCTATTCCTTCTATCACAGCTACTGGTTCAACAGACTGCGGTACTTCACTTCAAAGTTGACAGTTGTTATCGACGTTAACGGTAAGTTCAGTATTACGACTCATTCGCTATATGTACTGTATTTGCACTGATGACTGTTGATATATTGTTGTTCTACGAATGAGGTTCCAAAATCTGTCTGTATATCCAATCTTAGATCTTCCGTGATTTTCAATGCACCGCACGATAATTGCTGGTGCTTCTTTCATCGTCTGGTTTCCGACTGATTGGTAGCTCTCCATGTCAGCTAAATACTTCATTTAGAAGTGTTATTGGCTCCTGCAGTACACATTGTAAAAAAAACTGTACACATAAAATGTTGGAGAGTTCAGAGGAGATAAAAAGAAACATATTTCATGTGACAAAAATGTCACAGGATCATGGTTTCCCCACAGTAATAATAATAATAGTAATAATATTAGTAACAACAATACCAGTTATAATTTCCAGATGTATACTCGAATAATCAATTTATTTGGCTTCGTCAGCGCTCAAGCGATAGCCAATGTAACTGCACAACACCCAATAAATCGTTGTATTGACTATACAGTAACTCACACAAATGCAGGCAGTGTTGGTAAATGGCGATAATATTAAATAACATTCTCAGATAACACGGATTTTAGTTTACAATAAATAAAGTTTGCTAATTCTTTTTGTTACAGTTAATTTATTGTTCAGAGCTGTGCACCTTGTTAGTAACTACTAAGCGCTTCCGGCAGACTACCAAATTATTGCAAGTGCAATAACTTTCGTGTAAAATTACCTGCCAACAGTAATGGAAGACCAGCTCTTGCTCTCATAGGATAAAGTGCCACAATGAAGAACTAGCATAAATACTACATCAACATGGATACTCTGCAAATCACACTTAATAGCCTGGCAAGTGCAATCACTTGTTAACTTGTGTAAAATTAGTGCAGTTCCACCGCACGCCAACTCACGAAAATGTTCTGTTTTCTGCACTGTCATATGAGGTTCTTGCAAGTCCCCAGAATCGTTCTTTCAAGAATCTCAAACACTTTTAAGGTCGCACCTCACATATCGCTCAATGATACCCATATCAGCTCCCTTTCAAATATTCCAAACGAACTGCTGTAGGCCAAGATGGCTGCCAGAAACTTATGCAGTCTGCCTTTCATTTTGGAAATTCTCAGAGAACTAATAAACATTTATAATCAATCGAAATCTTCCCAGTTTTCAGATTATGTCTTTAGATCTTTGCTGACTTTTTAAATTTTTGCTATAGTTACTTTTTATTGGTGCAGCAGTTGTGCTATGATACTTTGTTGTTGAAAAATTACTAACATGTTGAATAGATACCTCAGTATAGTTTATTATACTGCTGCTACTTTAACGTATTTATTATTTACTACGTGTGAAAACCTGCTTTCTGTGCCTTGGAAACCACATTCTGGCTTATAATCCAATGTGCAAAAACATTATATCATTATGTTCTCATAGAGATCCTCAAGTTTTATCCGTTGTGAGAGAGTTTATAAAAATCGCCCAACGATTTAGAGGGTTATTAATTTTTAAAGTTGGTTTGATAATTAATAAATTCAAAACTGCTGGTCTGATGAAGAGTTAGATCCCCATACACTTCTCCTTAGTGTCTGTTGGTTTGTTCAAGAGTCTCTTGTTTCCTCTGTATGTGGCTTCCCCTCCATGAACTTCTCCACCAGCTGAGAACGCTGGTCATTGCCAGACATTATAAGAAATTGTCAGTTTATTACTGCATTCCTGCAACTGTGGACACTCTCATTCTACCATGTCCACCAATTACGGAGTCTGAAGTCTGTGCTGAACTGAGCGACTGAAGTCTCTGCGCCATCTTCTGGCAAACACTGTGACCAAGGTGAGCACTGCCACTGAGTCCAGCCAACAGCCAACGTCCCCCTCCCACCCCAGTTAACGGTCAGTATATATGGTGCAAGCAGTCATGGCTGTCTTTAAAAATTCTGGCGTTTAACTACATATGGCTGTTAGTAATAGAGCTGACTGTATCTGAGCCCACTCTACATTGTTGCCAGATCTGTTTATACAGATGAGGATCCTTCCCCAGTCCCTCCGTGATCACTCCTTCATTCCCTCTCCGCTATTCCTCTAAATCAGTTGGGTAATGGCAACCTCAATTGTGTGTATCCTATTCCTTGGAAACATAAGTCCAGTCTTCACGGTTGCTAGATTTTGGATGTATATTCTGCAGATAATTTATCACCTGTATTAAGCAAATAACCTACTTGTCCTCTTATCTGGTATTCATTTATAATCCACTATCACACTACCCCTTATACTTAGAATTATTTTAATTGCTATTTTGTATGATCCCAAAATGTCTCATGGCTGCTCAGACATTTCGACATTACAGTGGATGATTGATATACCATTCATCTACCACTTCAGTGTTAATGTGTAATTATAGCTCTTAAAAAAGTAAGAAGCTTGTTTCTGCATAACTGGTGTGTCAAAATACTTCGATCTGAACCTACTGAAAAAATGATCTGCGAACTATGAAGTCACTATCAGCCTGACTTAGAGGAGTATGACACTGTAAGGTTGTTGGATATTACAGAAATTAAAAAATCCTTGTATTAAATTTTTCTACAGGTATGTAAACATGTTAAAGCGCGTGCACACACACGCACAAGATATTGTAACATTACACTGCTAGTCTATGTTTAATAAGTTCCACACCAGCAATGCTACCAACCAAGACTGGGATACAATAGGATAGGGATGACTACATCATTATCTATAAACAAAGAAAATGTGGCAAACCCTCTTCCATGTACCAATCACACCACTATGCCTGCAGCTGTCATGTCATTGGACGTGTGCTGGGTGGGCATCACTTCACATAGGTCAGGCCAACAACCACCGGTATGACTTTCTTGGAGAGAACTGTACACAGCCCACTACTTGTTGATGTTTCAAAGGTGGGAAGTTATTTCAATATCGCTGCTGCTAGCAGCACTGCGGGAGAGAGGTATCTACACTACTGGCCATTAAAATCGCTACACCACGAAGATGACGTACTACAGACGCGAAATTTAACCGACAGGAAGAAGACGCTGTGATATGCAAATGATTAGCTTTTCAGAGCATTCACGCAAGGTTGGCGCTGGTGGCGACACATACAACGTGCTGACTTGAGGAAAGTTTCCAACCGATTTCTCATACACAAACAGCAATTGACCGGGGTTCCCTGGTAAAACGTTGTGATGCCTCGTGTAAGGAGGAGAAATGCGTACCACCAGATTTCCGGCTTTGATAAACGTCGGATTGTAGCCTATGGCGATTACGGTTTATCGTATCACGACATTGTTGCTCGCGTTGGTCGAGATCCAATGACTGTTAGCAGAATATGGAATCGGTGGGTTCGGGAGGCTAATTCGGAACGCCGTGCTGGATCCCATCGGCCTCGTATCACTAGCAGTCGAGATGACAGGCATCTTATCCGCACGGCTGTAACGGATCCTGCAGCCACGTCTCGATCCCTGAGTCAACAGATGGGGACGTTTGCAAGACAACAACCATCTGCTCGAATAGTTCGACGACGCTCGCAGCAGCATGGACTGTCAGCTCGGAGACTGTGGCTGCGGTTACCCTTGCCGCTGCATCACAGACAGGAGCGCCTACGATGGTGTACTTAACGACGAACCTGGGTGCATGAATGGCAAAACGTCATTTTTTCGGATGAATCCAGGTTCTGTTTACAGCATCATGATGGTCGCATCCGTGTTTGGCGACATCGCGGTGAACGCACATTGGAAGCATGTATTCGTCATCGCCATACTGGCGTATCACCCGGCGTGATGGTATGGGGTGCCATTGGTTACACGTCTCGGTCACCTCTTGTTCGCATTGACGGCACTTTGAACAGTGGACGTTATATTTCAGATGTGTTACGACCCGTGGCTCTACCCTTCATTTGATCCCTGCGAAACCCTACATTTCAGCAGGATAATGCACGACCTGACGTTGCATGTCCTGCACTGACCTTTCTGGATACAGAAAATATTCGACTGCTGCCCTGGCCAGCACATTCTCCAGATCTCTCACCAACTCAAAACGTCTGGTCAATGGTTGCCTGGTTGCCGAGCAACTGGCTCTTCACAACTGGTCATTCACTACTCTTGATGAACTCTGGTCTCGTGTTGAAGCTGCATGGGCAGCTGTACCTGTACACGTCATCCAAGCTGTGTTTGACTTAATGCCCAGGCGTATCAAGGCCGTTATTACGGCCAGAGGTGGTTGTTCTGGGTACTGATTTCTCAGGATCTATGCACCCAAATTGTGTGAAAATGTAACCACATGTCGGTTCTAGTATAAAATATTTGTCCAATTATTACTCGTTTTTCATCTGCATTTCTTCTTGGAGGAGCAATTTTAACTGCCAGTAGTGTACTCTAGTACCAGTAGGCACACGTGCATAAACAACTATTTAGCATCTGTACAAACTCTTCAAAGGGAAAAAGGTAGCCCACTGTTCTTTTATACCAAGTCAACCACCACAGTGAGCAACTGCCGTGCTAATGTAACGTATAATGCATCACAAAATCTATTCTACAAATGCACAGGTGCGAATTTGCTTCCATCTCAGTGATCTTCAATCAAAATTCTCTATATGTGATGTGAACAAAAGCATGTGGGCACCTGCTAGTGGAAATTAATACTGGGTGTGCCTACCAGTCGAATCATACATATTCAACATAAGAAAATTATTAAAGGTAGTGAAAAAGAACTACTATATAAAGAAACTCATTACTTATACATGTTGGTCTTATGACCATTTGTCTCTTACACAGGTCAGAGTCAGACTTGTTCAGACACAAGTATATGCTGTCGTACCTTTATGGCATATCTCATGTATAGTGTGTTTCAGTAAGGTCAGGCAAAAATTTAACACGGTGTAGTGGATGCTCCACACAACAATTTGAGGTAGAGAACCCGGGACTGGAGAAGCCAGATTAAAGATATAATAGGAATAAAATCACATTTCTATGTACTTTTCTATTTACATTAGCTACAGTCAACCACAAGTATCTTCGTTGACACACTGCAAGTACCATTTGTACTGTACCTTAAAAAAATGGACTGAAACTGACGGCCATCAATCTCAATGCGAGAATGACACTGGCGAACATGACTCTGTCACACACTCCCGTACAAGTGACAGTCAAAGGGATTCAGGTCACGTGACTTCGCAGGCCATGGAATAGGACCTCCTCTTCCAATCCAGCGACCGGAAAATACAGCATTGAGATGGTTGTGGACATCCACACTGAAGTGAGGCAGTGTACCATCATGTATGCACATCCTCTCACGAACAGCCGAGGATACAACAACTCGGGTAGAACTCTCTCTGCATGAACGTCAAGTACAGGTGGCCTTCCAGACAGCCTTTATAGAAGGAATGGCCCAATGAGATTGTCACCTGCGATGTCGGCCCAGATATTCACGTACATGATGGTGTGACTCAACTACAGCATGAGGGTTTTCCTCATCCCACACATGACCCTGTTATTCGAAATACCACCACGCTGAAGTGAGGTCTGGTCAGTAAAGAACAGGATTTGCAGAAAATTTGGTCGACAAATCCAGTGTCGGAGCAACCACTGACACAGTGTGACCCTTGGTACAAAGTCGGCCACAAGCATTGGATGCACTTATTGTGGATGATATGGGTGTCACTGTTGTTCGTGAAGTACTCGCCACACGCTAGTACGTGCAGCGCCCATTCCACGTGTAATACGACGAGCACTTGTATTGGGGTCCACTGCAACACATTCCAGCATCTCCTCTTCAAAATCGGGTGTGCGAATGGTCCTCATGTTGCCAGGACCCTCGTCTTTCTTTCCAATGAAGGAGTCTCCAGCATTTGTCGATCGAGAGAAATAAACACTTGTTGTGACAGATGATGGCTGTCAGGAAATCGTTCCCTGTACAGCCTTTCAGCAGCGGGAGCGTTGCAACGTAATAAGCCACACACGAGGTGCCCATCATTGAGTTCATCAAGACTGTACCGGTACTGCTCCATCGTATTGTACCGTACGTCTCTGAATAGCACTGAGTAATGAATCGGTCTGTCGTTGATTCATAGCACGTTGTATCATGGCACAATGTACTCGTAAATCAGATAGAACAGAGCCACCTTATGGACAAGCAAAGTATACTAAACCTGCATCATGACGTCCTAGTAATCACACTCGTCCTCCTTGTTTCCTTGCAGAAAATAATGGGTGTACATGTGAATAAACAGAACAGTATGCGTAAACTTGTACGCGTATTAACTGTAATCAACGTGGAAAACAGTTATGTTAGACAAAGCGGTAGAGAAATGCACCTCCGTCTCTCCTTAAGCTGGCTTCTCCAACCCCAGGTTCCTTTCTCAAATTGTTCAGTGGATCATTCTCTATGTCCATTTACATTTCTATACGCTCTTACGGAAACACTCTGTAGAGGCCACAGAAATAAGTGAAGACAGATTAGAGCATATATATACAGCCATTCAACGGCATATGTGAAGATTTAGGGGAGCAGTATAGGAATTGTTCATTTTTCCTAGATGCTATTTGAGAGCTGAATGACTTTGCTGTTGATTTTAGGGCAGGGTAGTGTCAGATGTCATTCATTTGTTGTTGGAAGCTGGAAGTAACTTCTTTAATAGGGCAACATTGTTCGGTACACTGCCTTATCTTCTTATGAGCAGCAGATAGCAGTATTTGTGATAAAAGAAATGTTTATGGCGCTTTTCTCTTACGAATAACAAGATGCACAGTGAGCAGTCCTGCATATGCAGGTACAATGTAACCACCATCTTAAGCAGATTGTAATAGGTATTGCGTAATATTCTCTGCAACAAGTCTATACTAAAAAAAGAGATTTTCTACGCTATGCCTCTCATCCCTACTTCAGAGTATTGCTGCATGATGTTGCCTTTCCTATGTGCTTGGCATTAAGAAATGTTTCTTCAAAACTCCAGTCTTTATGATACAAATCGATGCAACTATCATCTTCCTGGTTTTGAAATGCACTTAGCTTTATTGCTATCAGCATTTTTCTTTCTGTAATTTTCGCATCACAATTTGGCAATTGGCCAACAATGTACTCATCACTCTTGATTTTTCTGCAGCTAGAAACTCCTTTTGCAGTAACAAAACTGGCAAGCTCCTATTACTTATGCAATACAGCAAAGAAAAACTACGTGTCATAAAAGTTCATCCACACCCGTCAGTAGCTCCCATATCAACAAGGTCAGGGACCTCCATATCTTGTCGGTCAGATTCCTAAATGCTAATTCTGTTGTAGCAATCAGAGATTAATGATCACACTGGTGCACGACCAGCAGCCTATATACACTCCTGGAAATTGAAATAAGAACACCGTGAATTCATTGTCCCAGGAAGGGGAAACTTTATTGACACATTCCTGGGGTCAGATACATCACATGATCACACTGACAGAACCACTGGCACATAGACACAGGCAACAGAGCATGCACAATGTCGGCACTAGTACAGTGTATATCCACCTTTCGCAGCAATGCAGGCTGCTATTCTCCCATGGAGACGATCGTAGAGATGCTGGATGTAGTCCTGTGGAACGGCTTGCCATGCCATTTCCACCTGGCGCCTCAGTTGGACCAGCGTTCGTGCTGGACGTGCAGACCGCGTGAGACGACGTTTCATCCAGTCCCAAACATGCTCAATGGGGGACAGATCCGGAGATCTTGCTGGCCAGGGTAGTTGACTTACACCTTCTAGAGCACGTTGGGTGGCACGGGATACATGCGGACGTGCATTGTCCTGTTGGAACAGCAAGTTCCCTTGCCGGTCTAGGAATGGTAGAACGATGGGTTCGATGACGGTTTGGATGTACCGTGCACTATTCAGTGTCCCCTCGACGATCACCAGTGGTGTACGGCCAGTGTAGGAGATCGCTCCCCACACCATGATGCCGGGTGTTGGCCCTGTGTGCCTCGGTCGTATGCAGTCCTGATTGTGGCACTCACCTGCACGGCGCCAAACACGCATACGACCATCATTGGCACCAAGGCAGAAGCGACTCTCATCGCTGAAGACGACACGTCTCCATTCGTCCCTCCATTCACGCCTGTCGTGACACCACTGGAGGCGGGCTGCACGATGTTGGGGCGTGAGCAGAAGACGGCCTAACGGTGTGCGGGACCGTAGCCCAGCTTCATGGAGACGGTTGCGAAAGGTCCTCGCCGATACCCCAGGAGCAACAGTGTCCCTAATTTGCTGGGAAGTGGCGGTGCGGTCCCCTACGGCACTGCGTAGGATCCTACGGTCTTGGCGTGCATCCGTGCGTCGCTGCGGTCCGGTCCCAGGTCGACGGGCACGTGCACCTTCCGCCGACCACTGGCGACAACATCGATGTACTGTGGAGACCTCACGCCCCACGTGTTGAGCAATTCGGCGGTACGTCCACCCGGCCTCCCGCATGCCCACTATACGCCCTCGCTCAAAGTCCGTCAACTGCACATACGGTTCACGTCCACGCTGTCGCGGCATCCTACCAGTGTTAAAGACTGCGATGGAGCTCCGTATGCCACGGCAAACTGGCTGACACTGACGGCGGCGGTGCACAAATGCTGCGCAGCTAGCGCCATTCGACGGCCAACACCGCGGTTCCTGGTGTGTCTGCTGTGCCGTGCGTGTGATCATTGCTTGTACAGCCCTCTCGCAGTGTCCGGAGCAAGTATGGTGGGTCTGACACACCGGTGTCAATGTGTTCTTTTTTCCATTTCCAGGAGTGTATGTTTTGTAGACACTTAAATGTGATTCCATTGAAGAAAGGCAACAGCTTTCCGAGACAGTACTAGTGCCTATACCTATAATCAAATGTGCAACACCTGCAGACAATTTTACTATATGTGGTGTCATTTCTTGTTGTGGTCATTTCGGGAGATTTAGACAGGAAAAATTAATATAGTACCACAAAGGTCCTCGCTCGAATTAGGAACAGCAAATCCTCCACAGGATACAAAATCTCTCTCTTGTAGCATTTACCACAGGTATCGCACAGACTAAATGATCGTACGCTGCTCTTCATCGGATCTCCTGTTAACGCAACGTGGTATAGGTTCCAGTCTGACAAACCAATACTAAAGGCTCAGTCGAAAAAGTGTTTTGTAAGCCTCTTCTATTTTCTTGTGTGAATTATCGCTACTAATTTAGTCATCCTACTTCAGATCCTACAGGATTTCTCTCAGGTACAGTTCTACCAGTAGCATAACCAAACAGCAAGGGACCCTTTTCCTTGTTTGCATGCAGTACATTACGTTCGCTAGCGTCCAATTCCCTGTGCCAATCATCCGTCCACGGCACTGTCCCACAGATTTCCGGTGTTGCCCTCTATGCCTACCCCACAACGTGGGACCAGCCTCATGAAGTCACAGACTGTTAGGTGCACAACCTCCAGTTCACCATATTTGGATGCAATGTAACCATCAATTTTAAGTGAATCCAAGAGTGAATTAATGTATACAAAAAAATAGGTGTATCCCTTAATCTAGTAAACATCAAAGAATCGAGAGATTTCTTCAAGTACTACAAGCCATTGTGACTTTGTTCCGGTATTTACAGTAAATGTTGATGTTCTGTATTCCCCTGCTGTAGCCGAATTTAACCGTATTCTGTTTTTCAAACAGTATGCAAATCCTTTTTGCACTTCTGCAATAGCCTGTTCCTTTTTCCAAAGCAGTTTAAATCCTTCCGATATGGTGGCTGATATCATGATTCAGCAAAGTTTTCGCTTTCTCTTCGAATTCCATTGCTCCTTCTTGTGTGTGTTAACACGTAAGCTACACTTAAAGAACAGATGTTTTAATAAGTAACGATTTAAGGCCATTTGATGCATCTCTTTTTTGTCCTAAGACTTGTGGAACAACACTGATAACACGAACATATCCTAAGATAGTAATACCAGTATCTGATGATATTGTGAAAAATAATGTCCTAAGTCGGTAAATACTGCAAACACCAAATTTATTTGCGATGCTTTTGATGACTGTCATCTGAAATCAGAGGTCTCTAATCATTTGTGTGTATTACGACAGACAACCCGTGTGCTGTTTGTACGCACATCCTACTCTACACCTCAAAAACTCCCACTGGGGGGGAAAACGTATATTTTCTCAAAGTAGCGGCCTCGGTATATTTCTAATGTGTGGAGTCGTTCCCAAGCGAGAATTAGATCTCAGCCAGGAAATTATAGGCACCACAATCGTCACACCCTGGTTAATATGTAGTGCAGGTAATGCGTATTGGGGACAATACGCTTAGGGAATGTGAAGGTTTGAAATGTGATATGTAGTAACGTAAGAGGCATGCAACCATTCTATACATTTGAAATTTTTTAATGCTCGTATTATGGTAGCAGGAAAACAAATTTTAGTCACGTGATGTTCCGAAACTCAACTTTATTGATGTGATTTGAGCAATTTCTTCTTCAGAAAATCTGCAGAAGGGTTACAAAAGTGTGAGGAACATGATTTTAGCTACCAATGTACCAATTAATTTACTACATATACAGGTACCCATTACCGATGAACTTACTCTGTTTTCTCCATCCCTGCCACTTCTACTGTTATCATTTTAACACATAAACGTACCACCAAGTCTTTTCCAGTCAAATTGTTCTTACATTTCTCTATCCTCCTGCCATCTCCAACATTCACTTCTAGTATCTTGTCCTTGAAATAAATGTATGCCTAATTCTTTCCTATAGAGACTATTCCTGAAACTATACTAACACACAACCAAGGAACGACAAGCAATACTTGGTAAGTGATAACTACCTCTCTCTTCACAGGCCTACTTTAATTTCCTGTAACATTTTAATCTTCTTGTGGTTGAAAATAACTCCTTATCCCGTTTCTTAATATAGTCATAGAAATTTCCAGGTGTCCCAAATATAGTACTCCCACTGGCCTCTGGAGTAGTCTCACTTACTTTCACCTCTTTAACATTTATTAAACGTTGTACCTTCTCTGTAAACTTATGTTTTGATTGTGTTTCATGCAAATATCTACTTCTACCTCATGAACAAATTATTTAACCATAGCACATCTGTCTTTCTTTAAATGGTTCAGTATCTTTACCCCAACAAACATTATTTTAAAAAGTCCTTAAATTTTTTATTTTCTACAGTGAGCTGCTCGAATTTGATAGGAACACAAAATTTTTCTTAGTCCCATGCTTCTGGAATTAACAGGTAATAAAACTTGACTTCATAATAACACTCATCTTTCTCCATCTAATCATTGCTTAATTCTCGTTTATCCACACTCATATATTGCTCACTATCAATAACTACAGAAATTTGAATCTCACCATCCTCCTCACAATTTGTAATTTTATTAACTTTGCTATTAGTCTTATGAGTATCACCAACTCTACAATTCTTTTAATCTTTCCCACCCACAAATAATTTTTTCTCCCAACATTTGAAAATTTTTATCCCTAGATAATATTTCATTATTTCCAATCAACAGCTGTTTTCTAATAACAAATAAATGGGCCTACATCTCTTATCATTCACAACAATTGTAACATAATTAATTAACCTTTTGTGCATCCATTTTAAATACTACACATAGTCTTGGTATCTATTATTGAAATACAGGTGGAAAATACAAACGTCATCTCATAAAACATCTGTCACGGCCTCCACTGCCTGAACATCATTAACCTGAGCGTCAATAAAACTTGCATCTCTATGTTGTTTTCCAGGCACTGAAACACCAAACACAGGCCCAACTTTATGCACACAATAACATCAACTTCCACTAAGGTAGACCCCACTTTATCCAAATCAATACTGTTAATGTTGCATTCAATCCCTCGCTTATCTCTCTGCAGTACACATTTATTTCGTTTGATGCTACAGCTGGCCCAGATCCTGGATGCATAACAAGGATCGTTTGAACCCAGAAACATACCATTTTATCATCTGCCTTAAAATTGTTTGTGTTAGTTTATGTTGTGTGTAATCCTTGGAAATACAGATGACTTTCTTTAGGATAAGCATTATTTGGTGCAAGTCTGAGTATTTGTTTTTCTGATTTAATTCTGTAATTATGCACAATTAATGCCTGGGAGGAGTTTGAGTCCTCTTAGTGAACCAGCCAAAATTTGAATAGTTTATTTGTCTTTGTTCTTAATGTTGCACTATGTTGGGAAGAGTACTGATAACAGTTAGCAATTCAACACATCTAATGTCATTGTTCAAAAGTTAGAAGTACTGCAAAAAATACAGCTGAGTATTCTTTTGAAAGGTAAGGGTATTATATCTTTATGGCCAAATTGTTTCAGGTAAGCAGAAATTTAACTTCATGGACAGAATAATTATACAAGATGATTTTATCCTTTGCCTGCTGCATGGGTTTTTATTTTCTCTTAGAAACAAAAGACCATCATCTGAACTCATCACAAGTAACTTTTGGCTCGACTATTCCCGAATTTGATAAGAAATATGACAGTGAATTAGATACAAAAGCGACGTTTTCTCACAAAATAAAGAAAATATTAATAAAAGTATCAGCACCGTGACAAACTTCACCAAGGTATTTATTTGAAAATGTTTGTACTTCTTTGACACGAAGATACTGTAGAATAACTATGCCAGTGTTAAAACTGTGATCATTGCATCATGCTAAAAGGGTCAGCTATTTCTTCCTTCGATTCGTACTTCAAACAGCGATCGCTCATCTGTGAAAGGCAGAGGGGTCTGGCCGCAGCAGAATTTTGTGACATAATTTTATTCTGTATACTTTTTGTCGGTATCATATCAAATAGTTTGGGTGTGACATGATTTTGGTGTGATACAGGTGACAGACCTGAGGTAATCAGGAGCAGTTTCCACTCCTCGTTGCAGAGAGACAAAATGTTACTCTGAGCGGCTATTATTGGTGCCAGATCTTGCCATATATCTTACTCGCCCTTCCCCTCAGCCCATCCTTCCACAATGATGAACATGTTTTCCTTCCCCTACCCCACTCAGCTGAGAGCCAGTACCTATGGGCTGTAGTCAGTCCACACCCCTGGCTCGATGAACTACAGTCATCGTGATGTGATCAAGCTGTTTCCCTCTCACAAACTTCCCCCCTCATCGTAGCATTGCTTGCTGCCGCCTTGGGCATATGCAGTTCATGGACCGTTTCATGTACACCCCTACTTCCCTACACCTCAGCAAATGCTGCTGCCCCTTTTGTTTCTGTGCAGGCAGATGAAAAAAATATTGTCTTGACCCAGAATAAATGAAATATACATGTGATAATATCATGCACAAATAATCCACACCCACTTCTTCTCAAAATTACCCTTCAATGATTGGTTCTATAATCGAGTCCCATGCAACCAGCAAATTCCATAGGTTTAAATCTTTAGCTTGTAACCCATAGACACAATTACAAAGCCTGAACATGTAATAGTGAATTCCTAGGAATTCAATCCACATCTAGGAATCATCATAAAATTGATGAACCCTGATTACCAAACAACCATTCTACAGCAAAATTGTACTCATTTAATTTAGAACAAACATGTACCTCAACCCCTATTACTCCCACTCAACATCAAAATCTTCAATGTCCTGTCATTTTAACCACTGTCAACCAGGTTGGTGAGACATAGTGGGGAAAGTCAAGTGGAAATTAAATTCGGCTCCCAGAGTCAGAATATATATAGCCATCCATAACCACCATGGTTCTCTCCCGACATCCCACATTCATAATATTACTGCATCCACATCCACAAGAGAACATCATATCAATAACAGAGCTGCGATCTGCTATCGCTGACAAAATGTAGAATCATTCAAATCTCAACTACAAACTTAGAGATGTCAAAAACGCATCTAGTATGGTGACTGTCAGTTCACCTCGATAGCTGAGTGGTTAGTGTGGCTGACTGTCTGGTGGAAGACCCATGTTCGATTCCTGCTACTGCCAAGGATTGTTTTTTTTTTTTTAGTAGTGTCAACGACCAGGAGTTGCGTGTGCTGACCACATCCCCACCCATACTGCATCCAATGACGCCATCAATAGAGGATGGCACAGAGTTCAGTCAGGCCCAATTGGCCCATCTAGGACAGAATGCCGAACTTTTTAATGATTATCTGACTCAAAATTACAGAAACCTTCGACCCTCATAAACATCACCCACAACTAACCCCGCCCCATATAACCCAATAAATCCAAATTAAAGGCATCATACACTAAACAAAATTTACTGCCCTCTCATTCCAATGAGGCAACAGTCTTGATGCTATGGATACACCGGTTCCCATGAGATCATTAAAGTTAAATGCTGTCGGGCGTGGCTGGCACTTGGATGGGTGACCATCGAGGCAACCATGAGCTGTTGCCATTTTTCAGGGTGCACTCAGCCTCATGATGCCAATTGAATAGCTACTCGACTGAATAGTAGCGGCTCCGGTCAAAGAAAACCGTCATATCGACCGGAAGAGTGGTGTGCTGACCACACACCCCTCCTATCCGCATCCTCAGTGAGGATGACAGGGCAGTCGGATGGTCCCAGTGGGCCACTTGTGGCCTGAAGACGGAGTGCTGTGCTCATGCCAATAACTCCTTGGGTTCCACCCCTACCATCAAAGATTCATCGCAGGACCACTGTTTTCTACAAGAGACATGGAAACACCCATGAATTTTGTGACATGTACAAAAGTGTCCAAACGGTATGAATTTTCCGCCATTTTCAAAAGTATTCAATTTTGCTTCTTTTTTAAAAAAAGTGTCGATCTGAAGTTTTTGCGGCTAGTTCAAAAGAATTTATCGAAAATTATGTAAAACGAGCAACTCGCTATATTTCCACATCTAAAATATGTAAGCTTCGTCGTAAGCAACGCGAGCGAACATACACACACACACACACACACACACACACACACACACACACACACACACATACACACACATGGGAGAACACATCATGCACAGATCTCCAGACTTAAATGCAGCTACTGGCTGTATGGATCAGAGAGGAGTCCAGCGTCACAGACACAAACTTCTCTGCACAAAGACCTTTCTCGCTTGGCAGCCTGGGACTGTTTACAAGGTCCAGGAGCGCGCGACGCACGACAAAGCGCGGCTCTCGCTATCCACTGCTGCGACCCCTGCAGGGAGAGAACTCTTCAGCCTTATGCATTCCTGATGTTGAAACTGCGTTCTCTGACTGCACGCCATTTTATTTTGAGACTCGTGTGCACTATTTTCAAAGAACACCAAGTAAAAACTTCATGATCTTGCAAGCAATAGATCGACAATTACTACCAGTTCATCTACGTTTAACATCAAACTGAGATGCGACTCACAGTTAACGTTAGGAACAACAGATTTGGTATGAGGATGAATAATACAAAATATTTGTAGATTTGGTGTCATATGGCACAGTTTTTGAGATTTTTCTGCTAATAAACTGCTACTTTGCACTATTTCGAGTCGATCGCATTTAGAGCAACGCATTAAGATTCATATCAGATTAACCACGATTGCTGAATACATATCTAAAATTGTAATGATCTTGTTTGAAAAGAAGGGATACATACATAAAAGCTCTCTACAAATCAATGACGACTCATTCTGTTACTGCAGAAACAGTCAATACACAAGATACGTACACTACCGGCCATTAAAATTGCTACACCACGAAGATGACGTGCTACAGACATGAAATTTAACCGACAGGATGAAGATGCACTGATATACAAATGATTAGCTTTTCACAACATTCACACAAGGCTGGCGCCGGTGGCGACACCTACAACGTGCTGACATGAGGAAAGTTTCCAACCATACACACAGCAGAGGACCGGTGTTGCCTGGTGAAACGTTGTTGTGATGAAATGCGTACCATCACGGTTCCGACTTTGCTAAACGTCGGATTGTAGACTATTGCGGTTGCGGTTTCTCGTATAGCGAGATTGCTGCTCGCGTTGGTCAAGATCCAATGACTGTTAGCCGAATATGGAATCGGTGGGTTCAGGAGGGTAATACGGAACGCCGTGCTGGATTCCAACGGCCTATCACTAGCAGTCGAGATGACAGGCATCTTATACGCACGGCTGTAACGGATCGTGCAGCCACGTCTCGATCCCTGAGTCAACAGATGGGGACGTTTGCAAGACAACAATGATCTACACGAACAGTTCGACGACGTTTGCAGCAGCATGGACTATCAGCTCGGAGACCATGGTTGTGGTTACCATTGCCGCTGCATCACAGACAGGAGCGCCTGCGATGGTGTACTCAACGACGAACCTGGGTGCACGAATGGCAAAAGGTCATTTTTTCGGATGAATCCAGGTTCTGTTTAGAGCATCATGAAGGTCGCATCCGTGTTTGGCAACATTGTGGTGAACGCACATTGGAAGCGTGTATTCGTCATCACTATACTGGCGTATCACCTGGCGTGGTGGTATGGGGTGCCATTGGTTACACGTCTCGGTCAGTATGGGAGTGCCATTGGGTACACATCGCGGTCACCTCTTGTTCGCATTGACGGCACTTTGAACAGTGGACGTTACATCTGAGATGTGTTACTACCTGTGGCTCTACCCTTCATTCGATCCCTGCGAAACCCTACATTTCAGCAGGATAATGCATGACCGCATGATGCAGGTTATGTACGGGCCTTTCTGGATACAGAAAATGTTCGACTGCTGCCCTTGCCAGCACATTCTCCAGATCTCTTACCAATTGAAAACGTCTTGTCAATGGTGGCCGAGGAACTGGCTCGTCACAATACGCCAGTCACTACTCTTGATAAACTTGAAACGTCTCCTTAGAAAAATTTATACACGACTGTGTTTAAACTGACACACAATATTTTTAGCACAACGCAATCTGACTTTCAATAATCCCTACAAAAGAATGGCCCTGACTAGCATTAAACTATACCTTTCACAAATCACTTACCTCACAAAAATCTTCGCTACTCAAGCTACTGCAATACAGCGAGCGCCACTACTGACAGCTAAATAAAAGATTCAAACTACGGAAGGCACTAACTACTGATAGGCATAGTTAGCAAATGAAAGATTTTGATAGAGAACAAACAATGTATTTACCTTAATAGTGTTGAGAAATCATAATATACATAGCAGTTCATGATATCCAGTATTACAAATTTCAAAACTCCGCCATCTCTCTCCCCACATCCACCACTGCTGGCGGCTCACCTCCAACTGCCCAACGCTACGCGCTGTTCACATCCAGCTGCCCAACACTACAATGGCAGACAACAATGCAAACTAGCCACAGACTGCACACAACACAGCCAGTGATTTTCATACAGAGCGCTACGTAACGTTGCCAATAAGAAAACATAAACAGCCTACTTACAAACTGTGGTATCATGTTGAAGCTGCATGGGCAGCTGTACCTGTGGACGCCATCCAAGCTCTGTTTGACTCAATGCCCAGGCGTATCAAGGCCGTTATTACGGCCAGAGGTGGTTGTTCTGAGTACTGATTTCTGAGGATCTATGCACCCAAACTGCGTGAAAATGTAAATGTCAGTTCTAGTACAATATATTGGTTCAATGAATACCCGTTTATCATCTGCATTTCTTCCGGGTGTAGTAATTCTAATGGCCAGTAGTGTAGCTATCTACCAAGTCTACATTGATAAAACCTATCGTGTTGCTTTGTATCACTATTAATGTATGACTAACACTATCGCAGGTAAGAAAACCGAACTGTTCTGGGTGGAAGTTCATCAAAACACACAGCGCATAGCCTCGTCATTTGTAGATGTTTTCTATGTGCGAAGACAAACGGAATGGAGTGAATTACCAGAAGGTGCGGATTCCATGTCCCAATGTAAGAAATACCCTAAAATTTGATCACGTTTAGGAGATATATGGAAATTACGTGGCTACACCAAAAAGTGGTGCCTCAACCTCTTTTCCATATTAGCGAAAAATGCGTAATTTTCGAAGAGTGGAGTTGGAGTTGACGCTTTACTGTGAGTACCTCTTCATTTTAATTCTAAAACAAAAAAACAAAAAAAATCATGTGACATCAAGTGAATACGCCGTGTCAAAATGTGAGATGTGTGTGGATAGATCAATGAACTAAAAATTTTACGTGCAGCCTGCAGAAATGTTCTTCTTCTAAACTACTGCAGTTTGCATGATCGGTATATTCGTTGATATTTATCTGCAAACCATCTCTTTTAATCTTCAACTAACTGAGACGTAAGAGTTGCAGTTTTTGTCGGAAGAGGTCACCCTCTAAATTGATCATCAATGCTCCCCGCAGATTGTGATAGTCACACTGTAAAACCGACCATCATCCGTAGCGGCAATGGTGGTCACCATATGAGAAGTCATTCTCACAGTCCGCACACACAAAAAAAGAAAGAAATAGCCGGAACGTGTAGGATGTCAAAAGAAAAAGAAAAGTTCGTCAGACAATTTGATTCACACGGACCGTTGAAACGAACAACCGGGACGTCAAGAAATACACCTCCATGGTTTTCATTCCCACAGACCGTTAAAAAATGGAACGGAATTCGTGCACGAAATTTCATGGTGTTGTGTTTTTACATAGTTTCCCACAATTTCACACAGCCTCGGAAATAGTGTGTTACAATATGATTACACTTTCTCATACCATTTTCAGTGCCAATTTCTCCTCAGAAAGATAAGATATAACATGCGAAATTATTTCCCTTTGTGTTTGTTATTTTTAGTTGTTACGTTATCTTCCAATTCAGTTTCCTGTCTACGGAGTATCGCTTCCGTTGGGCAAATGGATTCATGATCTGTCAAAAGCCCACAGTTGGTAGTAACAGACTGTAAGTCACTGACTGAAATCAATGTTATATGTGGATTTTCCAAAATAAATAAATTATTTATGAGACAATCTGAACAGCCCCCTTACGTTGTTTGCTGATGATGCCACAGTTTACCGTCAAGTAATCTGAGGATGAAAATGAATTAGACATGTCGTCTGTATGCTGTTAAGGGTGGCAACTGACTCCGAACTACAAAAAGTATAAGGTTCTCCAAATGACTATCATTACCAAAATATTTTGTTACATTTCAGTTATGCAACAGTTCATGTAAATTTAAAGATATCGATTTAACTGAATTCCTGGGGATGAAAATTGGGAAAAGCGAAAGAATGACACGTTTTATTGGCAGAACACTCATAAGGTGTAATGAATCTAGTAAAGAGGCCCGCCTACAGTTTCCTTGGCCACCTTTTCCTGAAGTGTTACGGTGTGGTACAGGATGCTTAACACAATCATCACGAAATAGGGTGTTTCACAGCACCTGTTACACACTTCCAGAGATTGTGAAGGCGACTTAGTAGATTACGTTTTACATAGGAACCCATGCCCAGAAACGTCACCAAAAATGGCTCTGAGCACTATGGGACTCATCTGCTGAGGTCATAAGTCCCCTAGAACTTAGAACTACTTAAACCTAACTAACCTAAGGACGTCACACACATCCATGCTCGAGGCAGGATTCGAACCTGCGACCGTAGCAGTCGCGCGGCTCCGGACTGAGCGCCTAGAACCGCTAGACCACCGCGGCCGGCAGAAACGTCATCTAACGACGCTCTAGAGCTTAGAAGTTATAGATACAGTCTCTTGTAAATGTATGCATATGCAGAGTCATTTCGACGTAAGGGTCTCTGTACTGGAAACAAACGATTCGAAAGTTGTAAGCCAAAACCTCCAACAGTGAAATATATGTACTTGTACTATTGTTGATAACACTGTAGGACAGGTAGCAAACAGAGGTGATAGTATGGACGAGAGCAAGGAAAAATAAACGTGGGCTCTAAAATGCATACCTGAAGACATATGAGCACTTTTTCATCTTCGCTAGTGTTAAACATATTTCCTCTATTGCTTACTGCGCATAGCAACAACACTACCAGTACATGTATTCCACTGCCAGAGTTATCAGAACGTTTTCGCTTACGGCTTTCGACTTGCTAGTTTGCAGTACAGGGAATCTTACCTCAGACTGATACATTTATCCTTCTCTGTCATCTAGAAAGTATGTCACATCATCATCAAATCACCCTATGTACATTTCAGGCGCTGGCGTCTGTAACTTTCTACTTTCTCTCTTTCTCTCTCTCTCTCTCGCAAACGCACGTATATACATAGAGAGAGAGAGAGAGAGAGAGAGAGAAAATCTGTCACTGATGTGACAACTGAGTATGGTCGGCAATCATTAAAATAAATGCACCTTTCGGAGCGAATAAATCTTTTCACGAAATGCCATTGATTTTTTCCTCTGAATGTGAACATACTGAGTCGACTCCCGCCGAATGGGAAAATGCCCGTCGAGATTAGGGAAATCAGATCTCGAATGCAAAAATTTCCCCCGTGCTCTCGGAGAGTGACAGAGTAAAGCAACATTCTTGGCTGTGAGCATTGGATGGTATTATGTACACTGCACAATATATGTATGAGGCAGCAGCTTCTCATCTTTCATTTTGTTTTTTCTCAAAGTGTATGAGTGTTCATGCACTAGTTTTAATATTCTGCAACTGGCTTTACACGTTGATATGAAGTTACAACTGTAGCAAGATACACATCAAGTTGTTGCTTCCAGCATATTCACCATCCAAATAACACTACTAATGAACACGACTTGCAGTTGCTAGCAAACACACAGAGAGAATTAGTCTGTTGATGGATTAATATGTATAACAAATTAAACTTAAGCACGGATAAACAATGTATACAGTGTTGGTGATGACACAGTCATGAAAGACATAGAGTAATCGGTAAGAAGACACGCAGCAACGAGCACTTATTCGGCAGGCAGCAGCAAGCGGCTGGCGGTGGACAATGATCGCTCCACAGCTGGCTGGAAATATGAGACCCTTATCAGAGCACTAGATTCACTGATCACCTGTGCAGTCACACTCTGCCGAGAAGGTGCTTGATTCCCCGTGAAGTTAGCACACACTGCTCTTATAAAACTTGTCATGCTGCTTAGAGGTGAAGAGGCAATACCTGCATTTGCTATTGAGTTAGTGATTCTTGTACGCGCATATCTTGAGGGCACACCTGTCTTCAAGATTGAGTTTTGTGTTGATTGAAATGTATGTCTACAAGACAGGAGTTGCCACAACTTGCTGAATAATCAAATGGTTCAAATGGCTCTGAGCTCTATGGGACTCAACTTCTGAGGTTATTACTCCCCTAGAACTTAGAACTAGTTAAACCTACCTAACCTAAGGACATCACACACATCCATGCCCGACGCAGGATTCGAACCTGCGACCGTAGCGGTCTCGCGGTTCCAGACTGCAGCGCCTAGAACCGCACGGCCACTTAGGTCGGCTGCTGAATAATCCCTGAAACAAATCTGAACAGCTCGGAACAATTCAGAACTGGTTGTAACTGGTCGGAATTACTTGGAACTGCTGCAAACTCGTCAGATCATGTAGCAGGAAGTGGGCTATAAAGACAGGGCCGCCAATGGGAGTAACATTTTATCAATGTTGCACCATAATAGAAATCATCATCGCTCCATAATTTCCTAGTTGATTTTCCGTGCAACAAAAAATGTAATTCTGATATATATGTGTGTCTGTGTGTGTGTGTTTATTACTATTTGGCAATCATGTATTTCATCTACAGATCTGATTACTTCCTGTAACTCACGTGTAGTTTTTCTGATTCATTGTCACTAAATCTGCAAGTAGCTGGAGAGAGACAGAGAGAGAGAGAGAGAGAGAGAGAGAGAGAGAGATAGATAGAGATAGATAGATAGAGAGAGAGAGAGAGAGAGATAGAGATAGAGAGAGAGAGAGAGAGAGAGAGAGAGAGAGAGGGAGGGAGGGAGGGAGGGAGGGAGGGGGAGGGAGGGGGAGAGAGGGTAGCAGCTGTCACCTAATACCTGATCAGAGCATAGGTCACACACCAGGGAACTGCAGGCAAGCCTTTCTCTATGCTGAACATCGTGGACACTGTTGACACAGAGACTAGGTAGTGCTCTAGACACCTGTCGATACCACTTTTAAAAATCGGGTATGTACTGGCATAATAGCCATTCATAATGTACTTTTTTGAGCCCAAAGAATTTCTTGGTGCATGTCTCCCGATTTTCATTACAAGGGTGTGGGGGCTCAATCAGCTAATTAATATAAACGCCTGACTTGCCCGTAGTGTCTTATTGCCAAAGCTAGATGAACCTGGATAAATGGGTATCAACACCATGAATGTGGCCCCATCGCTGTTTGATGGCACCAGCAAATGGTATACAACAGTTGTCACGGACTGACTTTCAAAAAAACTAGAAACTGGCCAAGTTCGTGGTTCAAGTTCGGTGTTAAAAGAAATTACGGAGCTTTATATTAATGCAAATGTAGATAAAGGGTCTTACGCAGGAATGCACAGAAATTTACCAAAAGGCATTATAAAGAAATATGCTATGATAAGTGTTGATTCAAAGAAAGATGACTGTTGCTTCAAATGATCAATTATAGCTGGTATGTACCCAGCAAACAACAATGCCAGCAACTGATCTAGTTTTCTTCCTTATTCACATGAATTAATCATTTCGTACTGAACTGAAATAAGTGGAGACCCTTGAAAAAAAATGAAAGTGTGTCTAAGCATATGGTATACAGTACACTGAGCATGAGTGGATACTTATAGGAGGAACAGAAGAAAACAAATAATTGAGTGGTTCTGTTACATGTCTTGAAACATTATAAAAGTGACAAGTATGTGAATCTACTAATGGAACAGGTCGAACATACAGGAATTTACCATTTCTCTCACATAAGAAACCTTTTGAAACTAGAAGGTGCTCATAAACATTCCAACGATTTCTGTGCTACTTCCATTCCAAGGAAAAGTTGGCTGTCCACTTAGTGGATTCTTTGCAATTAAAATCAGTTTATACAAATAGTGTCGTCCCCATATCAGAGAAACAGTTCATAAGATTTGACTCTTAAACAATTAAGTCTACCATTTTCTGTATATGCCTGCCATAACCAGATGTGCAAAAACCATACCACATTGCATCTATGTGCACTAAAAATAAACTGACGAATGCCCAGAATTTCAGTTACACCAAAGTATCGATTGAATATAATGGTTTAGCAATCAGCTGTGTCAGATTACAAACTGCATAAAAATGCTTGTTGCGAAACAAACAGATGACTACTAGTGCTGAAGAGGAAGAAGCATTTCGAACAGTTGCAATTTGACACTTCTACAGGGAATGCCTCATGCAGGTGAATGTACAACACAGAAATCACTGCCATTTTACAGGCAGATTTAATGAGGGTAGAGATGATAGTTAATTTAAACTATAGAGCTAATTATACGTTGTGTGTTGTCCTTCACAGCCTGACGAATTACGATGGGCATATTATAGTTACCATCCAACACAAATGAGTTGAAGAAATGACTGCAATAAATCGAGGCCTTTTTTCTGTGACTTCGATGAATATGGAAAAACATAAAACATTCGCTACATCTATGGCTATGGGTTATCAAAGAAACAATAAAATTTCTGTTTATAGATTCCTTCACCTCTCTTTTCTGCTCTCCAGAAAAATGTGTCTCATGTTTCAAGCCTGAAGAGCTGAAGACAACAAGACATGGATTTCCTGAATAGCTACCAGTTTAATTTGATCAGTAAGAAAGGCACGTTTACTTACGAGGGCGTAATTGATTTACTGCAGGCACAGTTACCACTGATGGAAGCAGCCAAAACCATGATGAGTGGAAAAACAGCAACCAAAGATCTGGATTAGCAAAGAAGCGTGCAAAGTGTGGCGTTTCTTTCAACACAGAACATTACTAGAGTACTAAAGTTTATGTCTGATCACTAATGTCTTGCTTTGGCCAATCTGTTCCAAAATTTCCTCACACTCTTTCTTAAAACATTCGAACTAGATCTAGCATTTTATCTGACCACAAGTGATGTGCATTGTTAGAAACTTCTAATGTAATATTCCAACTTACTATGGACATAGAACAATTACAATTTCTTAAGAGTGTAGCTAGACGAGACATTTTTCAGTGTTCACATTGACATGCACTTGCAAAACAGAGGTGTCTGGTTGAATATGACAAAAATAAGGATGATTCTTCTATTACACTGACGAGACAAAGAAACTGGTACAACTGCCTAATATCGCGTAGGGCACCCGCGAGCACGCAAAAGTCACGCAACACGAGGTGGTATTGACTCGACTAATGTCTGAAGTAGTGGTGGAGGGAACAGACACCGTGAATCCTGCAGGACTGTACATAAATCCGTAAGATTACGAGAGGGTTGAGATCTCTTCTGAACAGGACGTTGCAAGGTACCCCAGATATACTCAGAAGAGTGTTCCTGGAGCCTCTCTGTAGCAATTCTGGACGTGTGGGGTGTCGCATTGTCCTGCTGGAATTACGCAAGTCCGTCAGAATGTGCAATGGACATGAATGGATTCAGGTGATCAGACAGGATGCTAACGTACGTGTCACCCGTAAGAGTCGTATCTACACGTATCAGAGGTCCCATATCACTCGCACTGCACACGTCCCACACCACTGCAGAGCCTCCACCAGCTTGAACAGTCCGCTGCTGACATGCAAGATCCATGGATTGATGAAGTTGTCTCCATACCCGTACACGTACATCCGCTCGACAGAATTTGAAGCGAGATTCTTCCGACAAGGCAACATGTTGTTTCCAGTCATCAGTAGTCCAAAGACAAAAAAAAAAAAAAAGCCACTATTGACAGGCCCACGTGAGACATAAAGCTTTATGTTGTGCAGTAATCAAAGGTACAGGAGTGGGTCTTCGGCTCTGAAAGACTATATCGATGATGTTTTGTTGAATGGCTTGCACGCTGACACTTGTTGATACCCCGCATTTAAATCTGGAGAAATATGCAGAAAGGTTCCACTTCGCAAATAGAGTGAGGAAAAAACGATTGTATGTGTACCTCGACATGAGTCCTGGTACCTCTTATCTTTGTGGCACTTACGCGAAATCTGTTTTGGTGGCAGTGGAATCGTTTTGCAGTTATATTCAAATTCCGTTATCTAAATTTTCTCACTAGCATTCCACGAAAAGAACTTCGACTTCATTCGAGGTATTCCTATCCCAATTCCCGAAACATCTCCGTAACTCTCGCCTGTTGGTCGAGCCTGCCGCTAAAGTATGTAGCAGCTCGCCTCCGAACTGCTTCTATTAATCCCAAAAACTCCAACAGTACTCAAGAATGGGTTGCGGCCTCCTTTAGAGATGAACGACACTCTCTTAAAATTTTCCCAATAAACTGAACTATTTGCCTTTCATACTACTGTCCTTACATGCACTTATGAAGTTTTCGCCACTCACACATTTGGGAACCTAATCCATATGCTGATATATTCATTAATGGTCTGCAGTTGGCTGCAGACGTCATACTGGGAGCCTTGCTTTGAAGGTTGATTATCGTGGTCCTCACACACAATTTATGTTGCCAGTAGCAGAAGTCAAGCAGTCAACTCTAAATGTCGATTCTCTAAATTTTCTCGGTAGTGTTTTTCAAAAAAAGAACGTCGCCTTCCCTCCAGGGATTCCCAGTGGACTTCCGTAACATGTACGTGTTGTTCGAACCAACCGGTAACAAATCTAGGATGGGGTGTACCAGGGCACAGAAAACCATCACCCCAGTGCTGGCTGCTAGTCCTGAGTAATATGGGCAACAGTACGCTAAGTGTAACGTGCTACGAATACATAGAAAGAAAGATCCTTTATCATTTAGCTAGAATATAGCAGGTTATCAATTGGAAGCAGTTAATTCCATAAATTATTGGCAGTAGGCATTAGGAGTGATTTCAAATGGAATGACCATATAAAATTAATCGTCGGTACAGCAGACGCCAGACTGAGATTCACTGGAAGAATCCTAAGGAAATGCAGTCCTAAAACAAAGGAAGTAGGTTACAGTACGCTTGTTCGCCCATTGCTTGAATACTGATCACCGGTGTGGGATCTGTACCAGATATCGTGTACATAAGAGATAGAGAAGATCCAACGGAGAACATCGTGCTTCGTTACAGGATCATTTAGTAATCGCGAAAGCGTTACGGAGATGATAGAGAAATTGCAGTGGAAGACTCTGCAAGAGAGACGCTCAGTTGGTCGGTACGGGCTTTTATTGAAGTTTCGAGAACATATCTTCACGGAGGAGTCAAGCAGTATATTGCTCCCTCCTACGTATATCTCGCGAAGAGACCATGAGGATAAAATCAGAGAGATTAGAACCCACACAGAGGCATACCGACAATCTTTATTTCCACGAACAATACGACACTGGGATAGAAGGGAGGACTGATAGAGGTACTCAAGGTACCCTCCGCCACACACCGTCACGTGGCTTGTGGAGTATGGATGTATATGTGGAGCCACGCCCAATCCACAGCAGCATTGTTCGTTAAGGAACTCGTGCACCTGCTTGTCAATGTATAATGTAGCTGTACTCTACTGTAACTACGCACAGTCCGTGATTGCTTTCTCTTGTTCAAGCAACAAAAAAGTTTTCATTCCTGTATCCTTCTAAATAGTGTGGTCTGTATGACATACCAGTCCATGTAAGAAGATGCCGGTTCCTTTCCAATTCCTACATGTAATGAGGGTGGTCCTTAGACCAGAAAACAATATTCGTCCTGTATGAAATAGGATGTATCGCACGTTTATTATTACATAATAATCTCAAGCTGAATGTGGCAGAAATTGTAGCAACAAAGCATGACATACAACTACTTGCTCCATGTCGCTGTGAGATAATTCATTCATAAACATTGGCCTACATCCTTACATTTTCACAGCGGTGACCGCATTACAGCTAGTCTTTGTCCAATGGGTTCCATAGGAGACTGCTCAGGTCATTGAAGGACGAAGATATATGCTTCCCCTGGCGTTCTGCTACGTCCAGTAATCACCTCATGTGTGCCACTGCCTGCAAAAACAGCACGTTTCTCTCAATACAGCAGCGTTACTTGGCGAGGAGAAACATGGCCAATGCTCACATTCTCGCTGTCAGTGGTTGACCTGTGTGTGATCGTTCGTGCACCCACACACAAGCCATCATTCGCTCCATTAGCCTGTAACTGTTTCGGCACAGATTCACAGCGTAAACAATGCAATTGTCACTTCACAGCAGAGATTATTCCCAAATTCTACACTATCAGGGTTGGTACAGGGACTTTTCGGACATCAAGCTGCTGAGGCACACTAGTGTACTATTCATTCAGTGGATCTGGGACATCTGTCTGTCTGAATACTAAAATGGGTCTTTACATTTCGGCTTGCACCTACCGGGTGATTGCCCTTGGATAGTTGTTGCTTGTGACCTGTTCTCATCGTTGATCGTCGACGATTTAACCAAACTGGAAGGTTTTTCCTTTTTGAATTGCAAATTGCTTAACCTTTACTATACAGGGAGTGGAATGACTTGACCCATACAGTGACCATTTCATTTCAACAAATTTTTTGCATCATAGATAGATCATTAACAGAATTACAATCATAAATCAGATAATGATTTCTTCAAGAAACGCCATTCAGGCAAACTTTACAAACTGCTTGCTATATAAAACCATAAATGAATTAATCTCTTTGCAAATATTTAAATAAACCGCCACTCGGGCCAAGTAAATCATTTAAAATAAACTTTACATCTAATAACCAGGAAATCAATTATTATTTCCACATAGATTGAAGAACCGCCCCTCCCAGGCGAGATATTAGCAAACAACTTTACAACGTTATAGACAGTTTGATCGATAACAACCCAGTTATTTCCCCACCAAAATTGACATACGCCACTAAGGCTGAACTCCACAGCAATTTTAGAAAACCTTTTCAATTAAGACACATTCTTCTAGATATCCCTTAATATTCTTAAGACAAATATTTAAAACATTTGACCCGGGCAGTCTTGCAGAGCCACCACAAGTTTTAGAAGACTGCAGCTTGTACAATAACTGAGGCCCAAGATCGTGAGGCCGCGACTTGGCCACGGACGCTGGAGGCGACTGAGTACTCATCTTCGAATTAAGGTGTGGACTCCGTTTGTACTTCCACCCCGTTCAGAACACCGAAATCGGAACCAAACGGCACACGCGAGCTCAGGCGAAGTCCACCGCCCATACGCCAGCTAGTAATTTAAAAGGGAAGGCTCTGCACGTCGATGGCCCACTGCTTCCGATGTGTGAAACATAAATCAGAAGCGGCAACAGGGAACCAAACAACCCTTCCTTCACCTTAATACTCAAACTTATACAGAAAACTACTAAGATGCAATTGACAATAATAAAACTGATTTCATTTCTTTAAGCAGAAACACGTACACGAATGATGCAAACGGAACTGGCTCATTAAAACCCAAGCATCACATGGAGCACTTTATGTTGGTCTGTAAGGTACCACACGGCAATATTTACACACGGAATATAGATCGTTGGGTAAGGCTGTGCACAAGTGTCAATGTTTTAGACACTTGCCAGGTGAAGTAAGAACAATACTATTAAGGAGCGAAGCACACACTTAATACACTACTGGCCATTAAAATTGCTACACCACGAGAATGACATGCTACAGGCGCGAAATTTAACCGACAGGTAGAAGATGCTGTGATATGCAAATGATTAGCTTTGAAGAGCATTCACACAAGGTTGGCGTTGGTGGCGACACCTACAACGTGCTGACATGAGAAAAGTTTCCAACCGATTTTTCATACACAAACAGCAATTGACCGGCGTTGCCTGGTGAAACGTTGTTGTGATGCCTCGTGTAAGGAGGAGAAATGCGTACCATCACGTTTCCGACTTTGATAAAGGTAGGATTGTAGCCTATCGCGATTTCAGTTTATCGTATCGCGACATTGCTGCTCGCGTTGGTCGAGATCCAACGGATGTTAGCAGAATATGGAATCAGTGGGTTCTGGAGGGTAATACGGAACGCCGTGCTGGATCCCAACGGCCTCATATCACTAGCAGTCCAGATGACAGGCATCTTATCCACATGGCTGTAACGGACCGTGCAGCTACGTCTCGATCCCTGAGTCAACAGATGGGGACGTTTGCAAGACAACAACCATCTGCACGAACAGTTCGACGACGTTTGCAGCAGCATGGACTATCAGCTCGGAGACCGTGGCTGAGGTTACCCTTGACGCTGCATCACAGACAGGAGCGCCTGCGATGGTTTACTCAACGACGAACCTGGGTGCACGAATGTCAAAACGTCATTTTTTCGGATGAATCCAGGTTCTGTTTACAGCATCATGATGGTCGCATCCGTGTTTGGTGACATCGCGGTGAGCGCACATTGGCATCGTGTATTCGTCATCGAAATACTGGCGTATCACCCGGCGTGACGTATGGGGTGCCACTGGTTACACGTGTTGGTCACCTTTTGTTCGCATTGACGGCACTTTGAAAAGTGGACATTACGTTTCAGATGTGTTACGACCTGTGGCTCTACCCTTTATTCGATCCCTGTGAAACCCTACATTTCAGCAGGAAAATGCACGACCGCATGTTGCAGGTCCTGTATGGACCTTTCTGGATACAGAAAATGTTCGACTGCTGCCGTGGCCAGCACATTCTCCAGATCTCTCACCAACGGAAAACGGCTGGTCAATGGTGGCCGAGCAACTGGCTCGTCACAATACGCCAATCACGACTCTTGATGAACTGTGGTATCGTGATGAAGCTGCATAGGTAGCTGTACCTGTGGACGCCATCCAAGCTCTGTTTGACTCAATGACCAGGCGTATCAAGCCCGTTATTACGGCCAGTGGTTGTTGTTCTGGGTACTGATTTCTCAGGATCTATGCACCCAAATTGTGTGAAAATGTAATCACATGTCAGTTCTAGTGTAATTTATTTGTCCAATGAATACCCGTTTACATCTGCATTTCTTCTTGGTGTAGCAATTTTTAATGGCCAGTAGTGTAAGGGGCATGAAATATCACATCCCAGGCCTTGCAACGCTTTGCTGCCTCAAGAGGAACCACCATTATATTTCACTAATCTTGGGTAGGACTTGAATTACTTAACTTGATGCCAGTTGCTGTATTGATTGGCGAAGACGCCAGACGTTGCTTAGTTAGTAACAGCGTGTTCCTTCACGGAAGCGAGCACATGCATAGCTTCACGAGGTTGCCAAGAAGCCACAGCGCCGGCCTGCCATTACTGACCCCAGTACGACCAAGCGCCACCTGCCGCCCGCACTCATGTACACCGTGCTCGCTGTCGCCTCTCCAACGTCTCGCTAATCCGCGCACTTCGGGGTGCCGGCCGGCCGCGGGTCTAGCGGTTCTAGGCGCTCAGCCCGGAACCGCGCGACTGCTACGGTCGCAGGTTCGAATCCTGCCTCGGGCATGGATGTGTGTGATGTACTTAGGTTGGTTAGGTTTAAGTAGTTCTAAGTTCTAGGGGACTGATGACCACAGATGTTAAGTCCCATAGTGCTCAGAGCCATTTGAACCATTTTTGAACTTCGGGGTGCCGTGCCCAACCTTGTTGTCGCTTTCCACACTGTACTACCCGCTGTATCCTGAGCCGGCTCAGGCTCCAAAGAGAAACGTCTGCCAGAGGGAATCGATGGCGCCTAAGTCAAAGACAGCCCTGGCACCATTCCCGCCACGACTCACAAACAACACCGAATCTTAACATCCAGAACAGCCGTGGAGTTCAACGACGTTCAGTGTATGAGTATCATCTACTTGCTGTCATCTTTTTTTGCAGGTGGGGAGTGGCAGCTGGAGGACAAAAGCAACGCTACGCTCTCCGTGGACACTGACTGCGTGCAGCTGTTGGCGAACGCCCTGGACCACCCCACATGTCCGCTGGAAGACCTGCCACTGGAAGCCCTTAAGCAGCGCGAGCAGTGCCGCGAGCAGCTGTGGGACGACGTGGTGCAGAGGTCGCCCCACATACCCGTCACCAGCTACCTGGCCTACACGCAGAGGGTAAACGTCAACTTCTGCCTGCTGGCCTGGATGGCGGTCAACTCGTACGGCATTTGTCAGGACGTCCCCTTCAGTATGATGCGGTCCGTGCACGACGCTCGCTGCTATTTCGACAGTCCCGATGACCAGTCGTGTCTGGAATCAAACGCTTCCGACGCCTTGTGTTCTGTTTCCAGAGCAGTGCTATTGCTGAAGTGCCGCGACTTTTCCTTCCAAAAACCTCCGGAGGTGTGTGGCGTCAATTTTTACGCAGATGGATCGCACTCGATGACGTTCAATGTAACGTGGCGAGGCGGCCTCAAAGGATATACAAAGCCAACCGAAAGAACACTTAACTACAAAGACAATCTAAACAGCGCCACATTAAAATACAAGAATTTCAAAATCGACTCTTTAAAACCGTTAGAAATATCATTTATAGCAGTAAACATTATTTTCCGCTTCTTGACTGCCGGGGTATACGTGTATCTTCCCCAGTTACGCAATTTCCCTGGAAAGATATTCTTGTCCTTTCAGGTCACGTGTTTGGTCCAGATCCTGTGTTCTGAGGTCGTGTATCGTATGGCAGGTGTCCCCGACTTATCCACTATAGTACTGATCGACAGCGCCCTCACACTGCTTAGCTGTATCTGGCTAAACATGTTCTGCTACCAAATGTACGCCTGTGTTCGTCATCTCAGGCTTCCGAACGACCTACTACCTACTGAAGTAAGCAAGCTATTCTGCCGTCAGCTGCTGTATGCATTAATAGCCTGGAGTGTAGTATGCACAACGTGCTTCACTTTGCAAAAAACGAGCAAACGTTATCTGATCCACAGTCGAATAATATTCCTTGTGAGTATTTCGCTATCGATAGCTTTTAATTTGGTTTCTCTTGGACTCGTGGGATATATGTACCTACGTGCTCGGAACACCATGCAGCATCTCAGAGTTTACAGTCAGAAGAAATTTGCCTCAAAGAAAGAACTCCTTTTCATGTCAGTTAAAACTGTTATCTTGAGTGGAATAGGGATTATTATTAGAATTGGGTTCCACCAGGTTCAAGGCATAGCACAGTTTGTGTACTACGTCCATATAGCTACGATGGCGCAGGGACCACTGCTGTTTGTTTTTTTCATTTGTAACGAAACCACGCTGCCTCTGCTCACCTGCAAAGTACTGGCCTGGTGGAGTCCGGACGTTTTCGTTGCTGAGGGAGAGCTGTGTTCATCAGCTGAGAGAAATATGGCGAAGAGACTCCACGAGCAAACCCTGGCTGCAGAATCCTCACTGTAATCTCCGTAATGTTTCTTTTCAGAGGACTGAAAACGCCTACAACATATAACGATAATACGAATGAATGACTACCTACAGCTGGAATACAGTTCCCTTACTAGTCACTTTTTGTATCTGACACTTGTAAGACCTCCATCGTTCCTAGTGTTTTATCGAAAGAAATCAGAATTTACTAAATACTTACTCCGAGCTGATAAGTGATAATGTCTCATATCTCGCGTCACAAATAAAATAAAGTCCACTCTTAGACATCTAGCCACTCATACATTAGCAGATGCATATGTAAAATTTGCTATAATGTTTAGTACATGATTATGTAAAGTAGATTGCACTTGAACTCATGCAAAGCCACTGAGTAATATTGTCACTATCACAAACACACTTATGTGATGTTATTAATGTTTTATCTGTTGTAGGTTTATTGAAACTGTGTCAAACTATTTGTCGTTTAAACAATTATAACTAAATTGAAACTGTATTTTAGAACAGTTGTGACAATGTTTTCATTGCAATGTATGTAATTACATGTTGCAAATTCAATCTTTCATTAATATAGCAATGTAGTGTCACAATCGAGCCGACTTCCAAACGATGTTATCTTGGAGAAACTAACCAGCAATGAATTATTTTACACTTCTCCTTCAGGAAAACAAAGTTTCCTACTCGAGTTATACAGCAATGTGAAGTGTCCCACTTCTCCATGATGCACCTGATAGAAATTACTTAGTTCTATTATTATTTTTTGGAATTACTAAGGCAGTTATGATGCAATTTTCTGTTGTCTATACTGAAATACAGTCATCAGAGTTGGGTTAAATTTGTGTAAACACGTCTGTTTGTAATAAAAATGGCAAATCCAAAGACGCATAGTTTGTTTTCTCATCACCTGAGTTTGTAGCTGTGACAGTGACTGAAGATGACAGCTGGATTCTGGTGATGCAAATGTCCCCACTGCCCTCAGAAGTGCCCATGAGAAATTCCGTAATTGAATTAATTATCTGAAAATGGTAATGGTTCGAACTACGGCTTCTTTCTACTGTCCAGCTGCTGGAACGCTTTTAAAGACTTCAGATGGGCTAATTTATTGGCATTTGTTGAGTTACTTCATGAACACACACTATTTGATTTTAACAATTGACACTCACATAACAGTTTATTTAGTGGCATGGTGTTAGTTTATTGAAGGCTCTGACTCTGGGACTAATTCTGTGTTTGACCCTCACAATAACACTGTGATAAAAATTACACAGTTCCAAAATCGACTTCCCTGGCGCAAAGTTCTCGCACTTGTCATGCCGATTTAGTCAGCCTACTACTCCACTATAGTTCACCTCGTCATCACTTTTTTCAGTCAAAACAATGGCTCTTATTTCATTGATTGTTCCACATACTCGCAGCTCTTTGACAAAAACCGTTAAATTATTTTTCATCCCATGTTGTTCTTAGCACGAAATTTGTAAAACGTTGATGTTTAGTCGTAAAATCTAGTAATTCATTACAACAATAACACCATCACCCAGTTCTGACAACTCCTTCATTCTGCTCATAGCCAGTCTTCCAAAAGCGTCTCTCACTCTTTCAATAAATTCCCTCTCCTCTCCATTCCTCACCATCCCACCATTACTCTAAGGAAACAACTTCCCCTCCTCAAACACAATTCATATCTCGGCCATGTCCTATCTGTCCATCTTTCGAATCCAGATTCCTCTCGTCAACTGCCTCTTCCTTTCCGATAAAATTACAGATGAAAGCACTTTCCACTTACTGTTAGTAAAAGGTGGAGGAAACAATACATGTATTTAAATGTTACTTTATATCTGTTTACAATTATATTAATGTTGCCCTTTGACATTTCTGTTAGAAATATATAACATGTGTTACACTGAATTCTGCATTAAAATCTTAAGCCATGAGTGAAGGTATTATATACTTCTACAACAGAGAAAAATTTCTATCACAGACCATCTTCATTGTACTGTGTACTGAAGTCTGTGACCACACTTCAACATAGAATGTAGCTCATGTGATAAAATTAACTGAAAGAGACATCGCGAAAACAGTGCCTCAGTTTTCTAATTTATTTTTTATCTAGAATCGCGTGAGTATTTGTGCATAGTATCCTCTGTCTACGTACTTTAATGCAATGAGATTTAGCAATTACTTACTAAAATTGAAACTGTATGATAATAAAAGGGAAGTTCTTGCCCTACTCCTTTTCCTCAGTTATATGATGAAACATTAACATGAAGAACTCCAAAATGTAAATAACAACATTTTATAATAGTTCACACATGTCAAAGAGGAGAACAGTGCAAGTACTGATTGAGGCAAATCATTTTAATTATAGTTCTCTAATGTGTAGGCACGAAAACGTACAATTACAGTGCATTTAGAGGAAGTTTTCTGCTTTCCCTTGATTCATATATAGCTTCTAACAGACCTCTAAATTTAAAACTACATGATCATTTCGTTGATTATTAATTGCACAGTCGCGCCTCGTCATGGGTCTCACTCCAAACTGAACAGCCGGAGATTCGATCGTCTATTGATCCAACGAATCATCTTTTTCAAGCAGCTATACATGATTTTCACCTCTCTCAAGGCTTCGTTAACCAGAAAGTTCTCTTACTGTTCCACATTAAGCTGCAGGGTGAGACGGAATTATTCGTTGCGTAATTCTTTATGTTTATATTTTGTTAATTAATATGATTTATGTTATGTGACATAATCGAATTTTAAACAGATGTGATAAAGTCGTACATGCATATGCTTTGTAATTTTAAGTGCTGTGCCAAGAGACATTTATATCAACGTAAAATCGGAGGACCAGGGAAATGAAGACACCTGGGGGGCAGCAGTGTGTGGACGAAGGTGTAACGCCATTTGCTGGGCTGATTAGTAGGTCGGTTCGAAAGAGTGGTAAAAATGGTTATAGCAAAGAACACTAATAAATAGTTATCGGTGTGACATATAAAAAGGCGATATAAATAACAACACGAGTACATAATAAGGGGAGAGACAATGGCAGTTAAAACATAAATTTACATGTTCTTCATTGGAAGAGACAGTTAAAAATGTCCACATGAAGATAAAAGCATAGTTGGAGATCTGCATAGCACTTAAGTACACCAAAATCACAAATAAAAGTTAAAAGTAGTCCACAGTGTTAAAACTATAAGATAAAAGTTGACTACACTAGAACGGTGGCATTATTAAACCCACTGCACGAGATGGACAAGACATGACAAAGAGTAAAATTTACTGGGAGGGACCTGCTGATGGAGGGGGGGGGGCAGAGAGGGGGGGCAGTGGGGGAGGAGGGGCTGGAGAGGATGGGATGAAAATAATTGGGTTGGGTGGCCCACAAAGGGGCAAGTGATTGGCTGCATGCGAAAGGGTGAGGGAAAGCAAGCCAGGAGGAAGCTGCTGAAATGCAGAAGGAGTGCGCTCGAAATGGTGTAGGAGGGAGGAAAAAGCAGCTCAGGAGATGGGAAAAGGAGGGGAGAGCGAACACTGAGGAGGGAGGAAGGTAGGATTAGAGTTGGTAGGACGGGCAGAGCATACAGGAGGGTCAGCCATTAGAAGGTATGTTAATAAAGAAGGTGGAGGGTGTGGTAATGGTGGGAAAATGGGTGTGGGATGGAGATGATACGAGACGCCAGTATGTGGAAGGGATCGAGTCTGCAGACAATGTTCTGGGCGCAGATGTGTTTGAGGAAAAGGAAAAGATGTGGGAAGGGGATGAGGTCTTATAGGATCTGTGTGGGAGATTGCAGGCAGATATGGAATACAAGGCAGAGTGCATGGCATTCGAGAACTTGAAGGGCTTTGTAGAACCTCTGTGGGATAGAAATCCAGGTGATGCTACCATAGCAAAGGATGGAGTGGATGAAGGATTTGTAGGTGTGAAGGATGGTGGATGGATGCAGTCTCCATTTCCCGCCAAACAGGAGTTCTAGGAGGTGTAGTCTGTTGTAGACTTTGTGTTGGACTATAAGGAGATGGAGAGTCCAGGTTTGATGATCGTTGAGGGTGAGACCAAGGTATTTCAGGATAGGAGTGAGGTGGTCAGAGCATAAATGGTAGCATAAATATCGTGGGGCCACAAGGAGGGGTTGATACCACCTATGATGATTTCCTGGGTCTTTGAACAGTTTATGAGAAGGAGCCACTGGTTTCACCAAGTGGTGATCTGGTAGAAGTGGATTTGAAGGGTACATTGAGACAGTTGAAGGGTAGGATAGAGGGCTAGGACAGAGTTTTCATCAGCAAACTGGAGGAGGTGAACATGCACTAGAAGTTTGGGTTTATCTGCAGAATAGAGGAGATGGGAAAGGACAGTCTAGGGGCATGCCTGTGGTGGGATTAAATGTATGGGAGATGGTATTATGGATAGTGACATAGGAGGGACGGTGGGAGAGGAATGAAGCAACGAGATGGACGAAATTAATAGGAAGGGCGTAGGTCTGGACTTTAAACACGACCCTGGGATGCCAGAAATGGTCATAGGCACCCTGTAGGTCGAGGGAAACAAAGATAGTGGTCAACAGGAGTTAAGTTGGAGGGAAAGAACAGTGGTTAGGTTAAGGAGCTGGTTGTCAGTAAAGCAGGAGTGTCGAAAGCCACACTGGGTAAGGGGAAGAAGGTGGTGCTGATTGAGGTCAGTGGAGGATGGACTTGAAGAACACAATAAACGTGGAGATGAGGCAGATGGGATGATAGGAAGAGGCGTCAAAGAGGGTTTCTTGGATTTATGGAACATCAGGAGGTGGGAAGTCTTCCAAAGGTCAGGGTGAAAGCCAGTGGAGAAGATGACATTATACAACATAGACAGGACAGCCAGGAAGGAGGGGGAGGATTCCTTAAGATGGCGATAGCTGACAATTTTGACCAGGGGTGGTGTTGCTTTTGGAGCAGAATATGAGCATAAAGTTGTGTGCTGTAATGGGAGTGTTTAAATCGAGGGGGGGGGGGGGTATCTGATCCAATTACTGGAAAGTGGGGGCGAGTGACAGGAGAGAGATCCTTGAAGGACCGTTGGGAAAAGGGAGTAATCAGAGTGGGGGGTCGTCTGGAATGGAGAAGACGTTGGAGAGGTGGGAAGGAATATGGTTAACCTTACTGAGATTTTCAGGGAAGGAGTAGTCATCATGTAGAAGGGGGTGCCTGTGGTATTTGTGGACAAGAAGGATGGCCTGTAGAGGAAGAGTAGGGCAGTGTGTATGGATAAGTTTGGTAGGAATGTTGGCTTCCATGGTGTCAGTGACAGTCTTCTGGAGGAAGGACAAGGCATGGCTGATGTCAGCAGATTTTTGGACAACATGATTGTGGAGAGAAGCAACGATTAGTATGATTAATCAATAATTCAAAAACAGTCTTAATAGCATTTATTATTATTATTATACCGCCAACCGGTTTCAACTTGACGTAGGGGTCATCTTCTGGGCGTTTACACCATTGGTCGACTGCTGGCGGTGTCACTCCTGTCTACATAACGGCAGTTTCGTGAAGATGACCCTAGAAGATGACCCGTACGTCGGGTTGAAACCGGTTGGCGGTATAATAGTAATAATAAATGCGATTAAGACTGTTTTTGAATTATTGATGTCAGCAGGGTGAGGTGTTCGGTCGGGACATGGAGCAGAGGTTGTGCCCAGAGAAGGATATGCTTGAGGAGGCCAATAGCGTCCCCACCTCGCACTGGGGAAAGGGAATTTTCTATGCAGCGGATGTGGGAGAGGTGCTTTTGACCACATTGACTGTAACAATGTCTTTCAATTATCTACTACTCGCACGTAAACGAGAAACATGACTGAAGTTACACGAGTCGAATACGATGAAGGGAGTGAGGCGGAATTGTAGCCTACCCCCATGCCATTCAGCCTGTACATTGAGCAAAACGTAAATGAGTAGGATGAGGAGATTAGCGAGGAAATGAATCTTCAGCGAGAAGAACTAAAATCTTCAAGATTTTTTATATGGCACTGTAATTCCGCCAGGGACGCCAAAACAATGGGACAGCAGTTAACCGAATTGATAGTATCTCGAAAAACGTTTATGAATGATTTTCAACCAAAGGAAATGAACGATAATAGAACATAGCCGATTTAAGTCAAGAATTGTTGATGTGCAGTAGAGTAACTGACGATGGACGAAATGGAGGGGTTGTGAAATATACACGCAGTAGCAAAAAACAAGTTTATCAAAAAGAGAAAAGTGTTTCTGAGAACAGAAATATTTAACAGCGAATGTATATAGAAATGTTACGAACATTTCCGGTAGGCAGTTGTGTTGACCAGCGATTCAGGCAAGAAGAAAAGAGAAGCTTTTTAAAAATGGCGCTACAGAAGACTGCAGTATATTAGATTCGTTGATCGAGTAACTAATGAGGAGATACCGGAACAAACTGCAATGGGAAAAACAGAAACTTACGTGCTGAGTTACCTAAAACAAAGTTTGGGTTGAGAGGTCGCATAGAGACATCGAGGAATCGTAGAGTTTCTAAAGAAGTTAATTACTGCAGGTTAAAATTGTTGGGCGGGGGTTACCAATGCCCGATTACCGTAAGGAGGTTGAAATGCATATCATGGCAGTGGCTGTACAGAGGAAGAAGATGTACCAGCGAGGAGAGCTTCATCAGACCAATCTCCCTATTACGCTGTTGACCACGAGGAAGGGTGTTGGGTAATTCATATTAAGTGCCTGGCAGAGGGTTAGTAGAGCATCTCCAGCCAATTTCTGTACAGTTCCACTCCTGAACATCGTGCAGGAGGAACGACACTTACATCTTTCCATGCTAGCTCCGATTTCTCTTAGTCTATTACAATGATCATTTCTCCCTGTGTAGGTAGACATAAATAAAATATTTCTGCAGTCGGAGGAGAAAGTTGGTGACTGAAATTTCGTGAGATGTTCTCGCCGTAACAGAAATCATCTTTGTTTAAATTACTGCCATCCCAACTCGCAGAACATATCCATGAGACTCTCTCTCCTATTTCGCGACAGTAAAGAACGAACTGCTCTCCTTAGAACTTTTTGATGTCTTTCACCAACTCAGTCGGGTAAGGGTCCCATACCACACAGGAAAACTGCAGAAGACGACGGACAAGCGTAGTGCATGCAGTCTCTTTAGTGGATTTGTTGCGTCTTCTAAGTATTCTGCCCATAAACCGCAGACTTTGGTTCGCTTTCCCCACATCGTTATCTGTAAGATCGTTCAAAGTCAAATACTTCCTGTTTTTCCTAGGTACTTAGGTGAATTAACAGTGTCTAGATTTGTGAGATTTATCGTGTATCTGATACGTAAAGGTCTCTTTTTTTATTTATGTGCGGTGTTTACAGTCATTTTTCACTTTTGGCTAAATAATTTGGTATTTGGAAATTGATTTTGATATTACGCTAACTTTACTTGCAGGTAATTGACAGCGTAATGTGCAAACTGTCTGCGAGGGCTGTTCAAAGTGTCTCTTCAATCGTTGATACAAATTGGGAACAGCAGACCGTATATAACAAATCGCTTTCGTACGCCAAATGTCATTTCTGTTTTACTCTATGACTTTCAGTCAATTAGTACGCCAGGTGACCTTTCCGAGAGGAAAGACGAACCCAGTCGCGAAACTGGAAATAAACTCCATAGGAACGCAATATAATTACAAGCCGTTTCTGTGGAACGGTATCAAAAGCTTTCTGGAAATCTAGAAAGGAATCAATTTAAGCATTCATTAAATGAGTAAGGAAATAGTTGTGTTTCACAAGAAAGATATTTACTGAATCAGTGCTGAGTACGTCTCAATAGACCGTTTTCTTCGAGATAATTCATAATGTTGGAACCCACTGTATGTTCCAAACATTACTGCAAATCGACGGTACTGGTATGGGTCATACTCGTTACGGCACCTGACTGGTATAGAATTTGGCAGAAAAAGTTGCCTCTATTAAGTGGTTTAAGTTGATCCTCTACGTCGAAGGTATCTATTTGTAAGTAACTCACGTCAGCACCAGTTCTTAATTCGAATTGTATAATACATTACTCGCCATTAAAATTTCATCACCATGTGGATGACGTGCTACAGACGCGAAATTTAACCGACAGGAAGAAGATGCTGTGATATGCAAATCATTAGCATTTCAGAGCATTCAGACAAGGTGACACCTACAACGTGTTGACACGAGGAAAGTTTCCAACCGATTTCTCCTACACAAACAGCAGTTGACCGGCGTTACCTGGTGAAACGTTGTTGTGATGCCTCGTTTAAGGAGGAGAAATGCATACCATCACGTTTCCGATTTTTATAAAGGTCGGATTGTAGCCTATCGCGATTGCGGTTTATCGTATCGCGACATTACTGCTCACGTTGGTCGAGATCCAATGACTGTTAGCAGAATATGGAATCGGTGGGTTCAGGAGGGTAATACGGAACGCCGTGCTGGATCCCGAGGGCCTCGTATCACTAGCAGTCGAGATGACAATCATCTTATCTGCATGACTGTAACGGATCGTGCAACCACGACTCGATCCCTGAGTTAACAGATGGGGACTTTTGCAAGACAACAACCATCTGCACGAATAGTTCGACGACGTTTAAGGCAGCACGGACTATCAGCTCGGAGACCGTGGCTGTGGTTACCCTTGACGCTGTATCACAGACCGAGCGCCTGCGATGCTGTACTCGACGACGAACCTGGGTGCACAAATGGCAAAACGTCATTTTTTCGGATGAATGCAAGTTCTGTTTACAGCATGGTGATGGTCGCATCCGTGTTTGGCGACGTCGCGGTGAACGCAAATTGGAAGCTGTATCCGTCCTCGCGATAGTGGCATATCACCCAGCGTGATGGTATGCGGTGCCATTGGTTACACGTCTCGGTCACCTCTTGTTCGCATTGACGGCACTTTGAACAGTGGGTGTTACATTTCAGATGTGTTACGACCCGTGGCTCTACCCTTCATTCGATCCCTGCGAACCCTACTTTTTAGCAGGATAATGCACGACCACATTTTGCAGGTCCTGTATGGGCCTTTCTGGATACAGAAAGTGTTCGACTGCTGCCGTGGCTAGCACATTCTCCACATCTCTCATCAATTGAAAACGTCTGGTCAATGGTGGCCGAGCAACTGGCTCGTCACAATACGCCAGTCACTACTCCTGATGAAGTGTGGTATCGTGTTGAAGCTGCATGGGCCACTGTACCTGTACACGCTATCCAAACTCTGTTTGACTCAATGCCCAGGCGTATCAAAGCCGTTATTACGGCCAGATGTGGTTGTTCTGGGTACTGATTTCTCAGGATCTATGCACCCAAATTGTGTGAAAATGTAATCGCATGTCAGTTCTAGTATAATATATTTGTCCAATGAATACGCGTTTATCATCTGCATTTCTTCTTGGTGTAGCAATTTTAATGGCCAGTAGTGTATTTACCGTGTTTAGTAACTCGTCTTTAGCGACACTTTGATGAGTAACGTTAGCACCGCCATCGTGCAGAGAAGGTATGAATTGTGTCTTGTCGCTGGCGTACTTCACATTCGACCTGAATCTCTTTGGGTTTTCTGTGAGATGTGGACACAATGTTCCGTTGTGGGAACTATTAAAAGCATCCCCCAATGAAGTCCGCTCCAAATTTTGAGTTTTTATAAAACATCGCCCATCTCGGTGATATTACGTCGTTTTCAGTTTCCCATGATTTTGTATCGTTTCTTCTTCAATGGTGACCTCTTTTGTGCGCTATAGGATGATAGTGCCGTTTCTTATTAATATGCTTGATATAAATCATTCGATTAGTGGGAAACTACGATCGCAGGAACGTGATTTGTCGCCTCCAAGTTTTATTTGCGTAAGTGGACCACTGCAGATGTGCACCAGAAATACTCCACTCGTTTACGTGTGTGTGTGTGTGTGTGTGTGTGTGTGTGTGTGTGTGAAAAGTGCGTCATATCATCGCTGTAAAGGCATGCGGTTAGCGGTCAGCGGGCAGCTAACATCCCGTTTGCGGTCTGAGCCGCTTCCCGCTTCCGCCAGTTCGGCTGTGGGCGTCACAACAACACAGGGCGAGGGAGGCCAGCGAGCGATACGGGCCGACTCACGGCCGCCTGTATTAGAGGCCGGAGGACTGAAATGTGGCAACGTTACGTTAAGGCCTACCGCATGGCTGTGACTATAAGGTAGCGAACGGAAGCAGTTGTTTACATACTTTAAAGGTGTCTGTTTTATCCGAAATTACAGTGTAATTACGCTATACTGGACTTATAGCAAGTAGTCGTGACTACAGTTGAAGATATAACACAATGTAAGTATACAATTCTGTGAAGTTTGTAGTGTTTTTACATGTATATGTGCAAGTGTGCTACGTGAACGACTTTCGTCTATACAATTGCAAGAAAAGTTCTACTATATTCTAGATACAATTTGAAAATAAAGTTTTGAATTCATAAGTTTAGTATCAGAATCTTCTCCTAAGTGATTTTGTGTTAATATTATGAATATTTCTACACATTTGATTCTGTTTGTAGACTTCTGTTTCGTGATATCCAAACAGTAGAAAAAAACCAGTCCACTCAAATTCTCATTTGCTATTTTTACATAATAGTATTTTGATTTAAGATGTTAGCAATTAATGCATCATTCAATTTACAGATGCCAGAAAAATGTTGTGTTCCTGGTTGCAACAGCAACTACAAATCCAGCAAGGAAGAGGGTTACATCTCAGTGTTCAGATTCCCTACTGAAGAGGAAAACAGAAAACCGTGGACAAGAAATATCCCCAGAAAGAACTGGACTCCATCAAATAGAAGTGTCGTTTGCATTAAACATTTTGAAGAATGTGATGTATCAAGAGTGGAGATTTACAAGGACTCTGATGGGAACTGTCACGAGTTTCCTCGTCAAAGGCCAATGCTTTTACCAGAAGCTGTGCCAAAAATATTCCCTGGGTTACCATCGTATTTAAATAAGGTGCAGCCTCCAAGAAGGTGTGACCCAGAAATAAGAAGGAAGCGTGCACGCCATGAAGAGGAGCAGAAGAATGAAGCCATGCTAAATGAGGACATTATTGCAAATTTTCAATGTTTGTGTGCTGAGTACCAGGATAGAATAAACAGTGTAGGAAAGTGGAGTGTTAGTGTTAAAGAGAATAAGATATTCTTTTATATTATAGATTTTTCTGAAGACATTCCTCAGGTCAAAGCGAGTATGGAAATTAATGACAAACTCATTTCAAGTGTGTGTGTGAATGGTTTCATTCTGTCACATGAGCAGCTCAGCTGGATTTTACCTTCCTCACTTAGAGTAACCAGATGGTCACAAATTGAAAATATTTTGAGTAGAGTTATCAACTGTGGTAGCTACACACCCACCTTTAGTTCTCTTTTAAATGAATTAAAGAATATTGTAAAGAAACTTACTCTGCATTCAGAAGCTAATCCAAATTGCTGTGCCACACTCTTGTTTCTGTTGGAACAGATAGATTTGTTGGCAATGAATAAGCGGACATATTCGGTTGATATGATGATGCATGCATTTATCATCTACAACCAATCTCCAGCATGCTATGCAGCACTCCGGTCTAGTGGATTGCTTACCTTACCACATGTGAAACACATTCAGCAGCTTTCATCTTCACTGAAGATTTGTCCAACCAATAAATCACAAAATGCCCATTTTCTTAAAATTGTTGTGGATAAATTAGATGAGAGAGAAAAATTTGTAATTCTGCATGTGGATGAAATTTATGTTAAGCCATGTATTCAGTTTAAAGGGGGGAAACTCCATGGATATGCAAAAAATAATGCCCCATCTGAGGCAAGAACTGTGCTTGCCTTTCTCACATCATCTTTATATGGCAGTTTCAAAGAAGTTGTTCATTTGGTTCCTGTCAAACAGTTGTCAGGCTCAGATCTCCATAAATTAACACTTAATGTGTTGCAGTTTCTTTCCTCATGTGGTCTGACTGTTGTTGTTATTATATCTGATAACAACAGAATTAATAGGAATATGTTTTCACTATTGGTAAAAAATTCCAGCAGTCCATATTCCTTTCTGTCATGTGGTTCCCCTGTATTTGTAATGTTTGACACAGTTCATTTGTTAAAAAGTATTAGGAACAACTGGTTGAACCAGAGGGACAGTGACAGAACATTTAAATTTCCCCATTTTGACTCAACATCCAATGATCTGCTAATGGCAAAATTTTCAGATATTGAGAACCTATACAAAAAGGAACTCGACCAGCTTTTGAAATTAGCTCCTCGGTTGACTCACAAGTCAGTGTATCCCAGTAGCTTAGAAAGACAAAATGTCAGTCTTGTCTGCAATATTTTTAATGAGACAACACTTGCAGGCTTAAAAGCTGAATATGGTGAAATTTCAGGAACTGTACACTTTGTTGAAATCATTCTCCGTTGGTGGAATATTATTAATGTTAAGAACTGTACAAAGGGAATTCACAAACAAAATGAATTGTGTCTGCCTTTCACTAGTGCTTCTGATGACAGGCTTGAATTTCTTGACAAATTTTCGGCTTGGTTAGAGAGATGGAGGCACTGTATCAGAGTACTTCTGTTATTTCAGAAGTTGTTGAATATTCTTTCAGTGGTGTAGGTGTGCAGTATCTTCTCACGGGAAAACTACAAACTGATAATTTGGAATCAAGGTTTAGTAGGTAGCGTCACTTATCGGGTGGAAACTATAACGTTTCTGTAACCCAGGTATTTGAATCTGAAAAGTTGCGTATAATGAGTGTTTTGGGAATAAAGTCTGCAAAAGATGGCCCCGTAAAATTTTCTCCAGAAATAATGAATGACATAAGCATCTCAGATGTAATGTCTACAGATGTTGACGTGAATCCGTTTGTTAGTGTTCTGAACTACATAGGCAATGAAACTGTTGATGTACACCAATCTGTGCTTCTGTATGTTTGTGGTTATGCAGCGCACAAAACAACACAATTGCTCAGTTGTACAACATGCACTGATTTTGTTTTAGGCACACATACCACAGATAAATATTTTGATAACCTTGTCCGAAGTGGATTGACTGTGCCATCAGATATTGTTGTGGAACTTGGCACTTTTGTATATACAGTTATGCAGCTTTTAATATCTGAAGAGTATGAAACAAAATTCCTCACTTGTCAAAATCAAAAGCAGTTACTACTCAATCTGGTTGGCCAAGGAGTTAAATCACATGTTTCTCTGCAAATATTTGTAACAGATTCATGTCTCTGTGGAAGGCCACTTACTGATATCTACAATGTGTAACATATTGTTAAATAATTATACCAAACTCCAAAATGATCATTTAATATGTTCCAAGAAGGAGGGAGTTAATAGAAAATTTAAACATTACATAACTTTTGACACAAAATTATGAAATTTCTTTCTTACCCATAACCTCAGTCCTTAAATGCTCCGATTAGTACTGGCAAGGAGGAGGTGGCCACTATGAAATAAACTTTAATGCACTGATAAATTTCAGTCATGCTTCTTATGCAAATCCTACAGCAAGGTCCCCAGTTCATTCTGACTCAGAAAGATGTGTGAAAGTATTTAAATAGATTGTGTATCACCTATGATTTTAAAAGAAATCTAACATACCAAAGAACAATATACAAAAAACGTTCGTTAAAAATTATTATTATTATGCCACCCTCATAGATAAAGGTGTGAAAGATATGTTGCAGCTGTCAGAAACTTTTATATTAGTTTGTCATTTATATAGGAAGGAACATGACAATACATTTCAAATAACAGACTGAAATAATTGCAAGTCTGCAAATAATGTTACTAGGTACCTCACAAAATTGTTTGCTGAACTTGTATCTCCAAATCTCGGGTAAGAAACGTCATAATATACTGCTATGAAGCACATGTGAGTTATTTAAAAGTTCATCGTTGCAAGGAAACGAGAATAAAATGCGTAATTCCGACATAAAATCGGCGTAATACTGCGAGAAATTAGCTTTTCCAGGGTAGTGTGTTATTTATAGGGACCAAATCTACAAAAAAAGAAAGTGATTGCGTATTTATATCTGACACGTCGTCTGCAATCGGCGAAATCTAAACTTCAGTCTGGGCCTAGCTGGTCACGCTAGCCGGCCTACTGACGTCACAGGCTACGACGTTGTCAGCTTGACGACTCCGGCCTCTAATACAGGAGGCCGTGGCCGACTGCACACAGTAGGGGGCCCGGCGTACGGCCCGATCCAAAATCACTGTAGTGGTGACACGTGGCTGCAGACGACACATCCCGATTCGTCGATAAACAGATCGAAAAACGGAAAGTGTGGTTCAGAATTTCCATCGTTGTAGAAGAGCAGTGAATCGGAAAGCACTGCACGCTTTTGAATCAGCATCTCCCAAAACGTTGAATCGGTCATCCTTGCCATGGCGGCATTGTATTCTGAGCCAGCTAGACCTCCGGGCCTGACACCCACATATTTCTTTTCGTGGGGTTCTGCGAAATACCTTGCGTATATGCCACATTTGCCGAAAACCATTCCAGAGCACAAATCGCACATTTCTGATGCGTCGGTGACTCCACATAAGCTACTAAATGTATGGCGCGACATGGTTTGTAGCTTACATCTTGTGAGTCTCACTATGGGCTTCGTGCAAAGTACATACAAAGAATCAAAAACAAATTTCCTCTTTTTCGAATAGCTACACCTTTTGGTAACCGCTTCATTAAATTTTAACTGTATATCTACAGATATAAAAACTAATTTTTTAAATATTAAATAAGAATATACAGAAATAATAAGGAGAAAGTTAATAGGATTAAGGAGACATGTAGAAATCAGAGGATCAAATCTTACCTGGCGATTGTCAGTGCAAGAGAGAGCCAGAGAAACGGCCGTACCCTCATGTCATTTGTGCACTAAGGAAAGTATACGACAATGTTAACCAAAATAGTCCAAACCGGTCTCCACCTCCTCTGTTTAGCTAAGAGATCTTCGCCGCTGTGGGGTGGCGCGCGTGCATCAGCGATGCAGACAGCTATACTGTAAATGCAACAACATGGAAGGAGCGTCTGTGCAGAAGCCAGACCAACAGGGGGTTCTCGAGCAGGGACAGCAGCCTACAGAGAATAATGCTGAAGATAAGGTGTGTAAATCGAATACTTAATGTAAAGCTACTGCATCGAAGTGATGAAAAATGTAGAAGGAATCGTTAATCAGTTAATGGAATGAAGTGTGTGGTAGTACAGAAAAAGCGAAGAAGCTAAGCACTGAATGGTGGGAGGTATCAGGAATTCTTTACGTCATTAGCTACACCTGAAAGCATTACTTACGCATATTAGCATCCAAAGGTTACATCATGATGCACAAGTCTAATTACAATACATTGTTCATAATACACAGTCCTATAGATTTCAAAGAACTGTACAAACTTTCTCTCAGACCGCAACTCAAACGGCTCCCACAAGCGTAAACAAACCAAAGAGTGCGACTAAGATATTGGTTTTCATCATCACAATCGACGGCAAACCAACACCTACATCGACAGTTCCGGTAGACTTACCGATGTCGCAAGCAGAAGATGACGATATGCAGAAAGTATATGAGGGTACTGAACAGGTAATTCAGTATGGAATGGGAGGTGAAAATGAAATAGTCATGAGGAACAGGAATGCGATTTTACGGGACGGAGTAGAAGAAAATCTTACGGGACAACATGGGCTTTGCAGTAATAATGGGAGAGGAGAAAGACTAATTGAGTTCTTCAATACATTTCAGCGAATGCTCTGTTCAATATTTACGAGTGGCAGAGGTAGGCCTGTACTAGGAGAAGACTGAGAAATACGGGTAGAGTCCACTTAGATGACATCTTGGCCAGACAGAGATTCCCAAATCAGAGGAGATGGGGCATCCAGTACTAGAATCAGGTACACCCAGAAGCAGATGTAGATTCATATCACAATTTAGTAATCACAAAAACTAGACTGAAGTTTAACGGACTGGTCAGGAACAAATAATACGCTATCAACTGGGGTACACAAATACTAAGGAATAAAGATACATGGTTGAAGTTGTGTGAGACTATATTTACAGCGCTGATGAATAGCACAGTAGGCAGTGCAGTTGAAGAGCAATGGAGATTTATAAAAAGAGCAACTACACAATTTGAAAAGATAAACTTAGTTAAAAGGAAGGTACCTCAGAGGAAACACAGAGAAGGTAAAAGAATAAATACTTCAGCAGATCGACAAAGGGAGGAAGTACAAAAACGTGCAGTCAAATTCAGGAATGAAGAGATACAAGTCATTCAGGAATAAAGTAAACGGGAAATGCAAGAAAGCTAAGGCGGAATGGCAGCATGAAATGTGAAGAAATCGAAAAAAATGATATAAGATTTTCAGGAGGACTCACTCAGCAAATAGAAAAGTGAAAACAGCCTTCGCTGAAATTAAAAATAAAGTCGGTAAAATTACGAGTGCAATGGTGATTCCACTGTTAAATGCAGAGCTGATACCATAATATGGTATTCGAATCACAAACAACTGCGGAAGATGTAAGCTGGTGCTTCCACTTTCACCAACTGAAATATTTCAGAATTTCGCCGCCACAATGAAGGTTACGGTCAGATTGGTGTTTGGAGCAGCAGAACAGATGATGTGGACAGACTGCGCTTTAGAAAATGTAATTTGCATATCACTGTTCGGTAGTCGCTCTATGGTGTATGATTGCTTTGAAAAAACTCAGACTTTTTTTTTGAGCGACTGTAGGAGCAGCACTTGTAATGAATAAGAAAGAACATTTTAAATTAGCAATAAAACCACTGCAGCGGCGGATAAGTACCACATCGAAATGTTGCGTCTTCCCTGCTTGATATGCTGAAAATTAAAGTTGGTGATACAGTAAATAATGAAATTAAACACGTGGAGTATTTATAATAAAGTAGCACTTAAGTAACTCAAGATAAGCTAGTATATTGTAATTTTTCTACAATTACAGTCCGTGATGCTTGCATCATGGAAGCAGACAGCAGAAAGGCAAGTGCGAACACCCAGGCTTCTCCTAGCAGCTCTCAAAACATTTTAAAGCTGCGCCGCCTTTTGTTACACATATAATACAAACATGAACTTCGACTCTGTGGTCACAATCTTTATACAAATGTTTAAAAAAAACGCTGTTTATTAGAAAGAGAGGTATTACAATGCCCACTGAATGACTAAAATACACTTTGTTGTGAATAGTCATTCAGCCTTTACACCCCGGAAAGAAATGGTAATAGGCACATTTCTATTTCTTGTTCAATAAAAACATATTCATTAAAGGTACAGTTTATTCACAGTGAAGCCCTTGGTACGAGCTTGTTCTTCATCAACATAACGTGAGCGACGCAAAGTTCACCAGCTAGTTCGATCTCCTTTATCGTTTTTTATCAAGTAAAAGTCTTGGACATTCTTCATGGTGTGGAAATAACTTGACATTATTCACATTCAGACAAAGCTGAATGTTTGTTTCCTGTTTACAGAATAAATTGCTTATGTACAAGAGTGAAAAGTTGTTGAGTTCAGCCGGCCACGGTGGCCGAGCGGTTCTAGGCGCTTCAGTCTGGAACTGCGCGACTGCTACGCTCGCAGGTTCGAATCCTGCCTCGGGCTTGAGTGTGTGTGATGTCCTTAGGTTAGTTAGGTTTGAGTAGTTCTAAGTTCTAGGCGACTGATGACCTCAGAAGTTAAGTAGCGTAGTGGTCAGAGCCATCTTTCGAACCAGGTGACGAGAACGTCACCGATGCAGTTTCCTGTTACACTCGAGTGCTAGGCCCAACAAACAACAGCTGGTCATGGAGAACCACGCAAAACAAGCGGGCATTCGGTCCTCCCAACATGGTCGCAAACAGCCACACTCATCGCAGTCCTTACTCGGCAGGCACCATTTGACTCCCCGCCGCTTCCGTCCTGTCGCCCGTATACCGGCCGAGCCGTCCTCACAAAACTGTTGCTTCACGCACCAGCGCCTTCAGCGCTCAGCGATCACGCTGCGGTGAAAACAAGTGAAATAATCTCGCGGGTAAATCTAAAATGCTGAGCCGTGACGCGGCTCAGTTTTGTTCGCTAGACTGTTTCGTAAACTTTGTGGCTCTAGGAACGTAATGCAGTACTACGTTCGCTAGAAGTGTTGTTTGATGAGAACTAATACCTACCACAGCACGATATACGGAATATGCTGGAGTATAGTGAACACGGCTGTTTGTTAAATCACTGATCCTGTATCAGCTGAAACAAAGAACAGCAGGTGGCCACTGTGATTTCTTAACAACTCCAGTGGTTGTAAGCTACTCAGTTACTGGTACCTTTACTGGACGTACGAACACGCTGTGGGAGACTGATTTGCTCATTTTCCAATTAAATAAACTTTACCAACAGCCGTACACTTTAAGATATTCTATTTTACTCCGGAAGCAACCAGTTTCGGCAATTCATTTCGCCTCCTTCAGGCAAAGTGCGTACCAGACGATGTCCTCTGGCCATAATGGGCCAACAGAGATTAGCTCATTTTTGACACAATTCAACTTCCACTGCTCCAAATTATTCTTCCTTTTAAGCAGAAAAGCTGTTTTAGAATGTGACGAGGATTACTTTGTTACAAGATAGACTCAGTGCACTTTTAAATTGCGGACGTCTGTTACATCGTTTTTAATCCTTCCGGTTGCAAGCGCAAACACTATAATGTCTTCTTGCGGCATTTTCTGCATCGACAATGCAATCGCTCGACCTGTGTTGGCGACACGTTTACACAGGTGCGGTGGCTTCCTACGCAGATAGTGCCTTGATCTCATACATATGCTGCGTATTTACTAAAATAATCATCAATCTTCTTGTTATTGATAGGGAACAAAAACACGTGTATGAGTACGTGGTGTGCGTTCTTTCGGACATGTCCGAAACAAGGCACTATGTGGAATCCGCTTTTTTTTCCTTTATTGGATTTCGATCCCCCGAAGGGGGCGCGCTGGCAGCAGTTTAGTACGCCGCTCTTCAGCCTACAGAATTTTTAAAACATAAGAAGATAAGAAACAATAAAAACAGCCGAAAAAACGGTGACGTAAAATCTAAAACGGCGGAAAACTGTGGAAAGTTAAAACACAAAATAAATGGTGGGCGATGATAATAAAATACACCGGAAGCAGACAGGGAAAATCGTAGATAGACAATTAAAAAACACGTCGATAGTCGGGATTCTGTTCGCAATCGATATAAAAATGACACCTTGCGATAACATGTCTGTTCTCAACACTTCAGAAAAGATGCCCAACACTTAACAATCACTGGGGGAGTGGTGGGGACCTGGACAGATGACGGGAAAAAATGCGGGAGGAGAGGAAAAACGAAAGGCTGGGGTGGGGGGGGGGCGACAAAAGGAGAGGACTCAGAAGGGGGGAGCAGGGCAGATGCGAGAGGGAATAGGGAAAGGCAGAGGAAGGAAATGCAAAAGGACTTGGGGTAGAGAAGGGAGGCAGAGAGAGGGTAGGTGGGGAAAAAAAACAGGATGGAGGGGGGGAGAGGCAGGGGAAGAGGGAGCCCGGGAAAAGGACAAAGGGAATGAGGTGGGGTGAGGATCAGAGCTGATAGGAGGGATAAATAGAGGGAGAGAGGGCATCATCCAGGAGGGGAGTTGATGGAAGCCACCTTGGGAAAGGAGATGAAGGGTGTAGAGATGGAAGACAGGGGGGACACAACAGTGAACTCACAGCAGAGGGTGGGGGTTGGAGAGGAGAGGAGCAACCAGGGTATGAGAGCGATCAAGATGGTTGGAGGTGTAGAGTATGCAGATATGTTCGAGGAATAGGAGCAGAGGGGGCAAAGGAATCAGGTCATAGAGGATCCATGTGGGGGACAGGTATAAAGAAGGTGAGGCGGAGTGCATGGCGCTCGAGGATCTGGAAGGGACTTATAGAATTTGGGGGGGGGGAGGGGACAGGGGACAGATACCCAGGCGGGACTGGCATAACAGAGGATGGGACGGATTAAGGATTTGTAGTTGTGAAGGATGGTAGAGGGGTTCAATCCCTATGTCCGGCCAGAGAGGAGTTTGAGGAGTCGGAGGCAGTTGTGGTGGAATCCGCAGCCGTGATACAATGTATGTAAATTGAAGGTAGAAGGGGGAAAGGGAAACGGTAAGGGAAGGGAACTTTCAGCATTGCAGAACGTTAGCAACCGTAAGTATCGAAATAATTATGAAAAATCCGCCTCGAATGCACAAACTACCTGGTGTTTACCTAAGTTTCAGCGTAGGTAACCACACCTTCTTCAGAACAAATGTAAAACAGCTTATCTAAATAGGCATAGTCAAAGGCTAAAATCAATACCTACAGTGGCAAGACCCCATGAAGAATTGTTACATATGTACCAAGTTAATAATATTACTTACCTCAGCCCAGGGTGTGCTGCCTCGCCCCAGCCCACGTACGATAGTGACAGGCTCTCCACCGAACTGGGCCACCGCAGGCTTCTCACATGCGCGGCTGTCGAAATCACTGCGCATGCGCGCGGCCAGGAAGCGCTCCTCTTATGCATGGGAGCGGGATTACGAAGTTAACACGGATTGGGACCTAACTGATTGCCAAAAGTTGTCGCAAAAATAGCAAATTGAGCAAATGATAAAAGCGATGATGCGGGAATTAAGACATATTTAATAGAAACGCACGACAAACTTTGTGCACGTATGGTAAATCAGCCACAAGCTAATATGGAGGCCCTAAAATTGGGTAGGAATTACAACTAAACTAAAAAGATAGCTATGCTAAGGACGTTATTGCTAACGGATAAAGCCGCACTAATAATATCTGCAACAGAAACAACCATAGTCGCTACATCGCCATAATACTAAGCGGCTGACCAGGCCATAATCAGAAGACGTTAAAGATTTATAACATAGCTTAGCTCCATGATCTTATAATTACATACAGGGTGTTTCAAAAATGACCGGTATATTTGAAACGGCAATAAAAACTAAACGAGCAGCGATAGAAATACACCGTTTGTTGCAATATGCTTGGGACAACAGTACATTTTCAGGCAGACAAACTTTCGAAATTACAGTAGTTACAATTTTCAACAACAGATGGCGCTGCGGTCTGGGAAACTCTATAGTACGATATTTTCCACATATCCACCATGCGTAGCAATAATATGGCGTAGTCTCTGAATGAAATTACCCGAAACCTTTGACAACGTGTCTGGCGGAATGGCTTCACATGCAGATGAGATGTACTGCTTCAGCTGTTCAATTGTTTCTGGATTCTGGCGGTACACCTGGTCTTTCAAGTGTCCCCACAGAAAGAAGTCACAGGGGTTCATGTCTGGCGAATAGGGAGGCCAATCCACGCCGCCTCCTGTATGTTTCGGATAGCCCAAAGCAATCACACGATCATCGAAATATTCATTCAGGAAATTAAAGACGTCGCCCGTGCGATGTGGCCAGGCACCATCTTGCATAAACCACGAGGTGTTCGCAGTGTCGTCTAAGGCAGTTTGTACCGCCACAAATTCACGAAGAATGTCCAGATAGCGTGATGCAGTAATTGTTTCGGATCTGAAAAATGAGCCAATGATTCGTTTGGGAGAAATGGCGGCCCAGACCAGTACTTTTTGAGGATGCAGGGACTATGGGGCTGCAACATGGGGCTTTTCGGTTCCCCATATGCGCCAGTTCTGTTTATTGACGAAGCCATCCAGGTAAAAATAAGCTTCGTCAGTAAACCAAATGCTGCCCACATGCATATCGCCGTCATCAATCCTGTGCACTATATCGTTAGCGAATGTCTCTCGTGCAGCAATGGTAGCGGCGCTGAGGGGTTGCCGCGTTTGAATTTTGTATGGATAGAGGTGTAAACTCTGGCGCATGAAACGATACGTGGACGTTGGCGTTATTTGGACCGCAGCTGCAACACAGCGAACGGAAACCCGAGGCCGCTGTTGGATCACCTGCTGCACTAGCTGCGCGTTGCCCTCTGTGGTTGCCGTTCGCGGTCGCCCTACCTTTCCAGCACGTTCATCCGTCACGTTCCCAGTCCGTTGAAATTTTTCAAACAGATCCTTTATTGTATCGCTTTTCGGTCCTTTGGTTACATTAAACCTCCGTTGAAAACTTCGTCTTGTTGCAACAACACTGTGTTCTAGGCGGTGGAATTCCAACACCAGAAAAATCCTCTGCTCTAAGGAATAAACCATGTTGTCTACAGCACACTTGCACGTTGTGAACAGCACACGCTTACAGCAGAAAGACGACGTACATAATGGCGCACCCACAGACTGCGTTGTCTTGTATATCTTTCACATCACTTGCAGCGCCATCTGTTGTTGAAAATTGTAACTACTGTAATTTCGAAAGTTTGTCCGCCTGAAAATGTACTGTTGTCCCAAGCATATTGCAACAAACGGTGTATTTCTATCGCTGCTCGTTTAGTTTTTATTGCCGTTTCAAATATACCGGTCATTTTTGAAACACCCTGTAGAAGCCAACGAAGATACATAAAATACCTCCTAAAAGCAATAAGGAAATACAAATGGTGTTCTTCTTGGCTACCCAAACCCTCAACACAGTAGAAGGGAAAACGTACCAAAATTGGGGGTTGGGGGGGGGGGCGTCGTTACCATACGTGAGCAATCAACATCGTGCGCGTGCATCAACCAACTTCCACGTCATGCAACATAATGTGGAAAATTAAGTAAGGGACGGAAACCTTCAAAGAAATTCCTGTTTTTTAATTGGAGCTGATCATTAAGGAAATCGTTTTTGGCATACTGCAGGTGTTTAAATGGGGAAGGGGCTATTTATATCAGCTACATCGTTCTTTAAGCAGAATCAGTGGTGACGAGTGAAAATGTGTGCCGGACTGGAATTCTAACCCATGATCTCCGGCTTACCAGCCATTTGCGTTGATCACTTTACAAAGCGGACCCTGTGTTTATCGCAACTGCGCGGACTACCTCTGCTGACCCAGCTCCCACCTAGCGCCATCTGTCCGCAGTCCCTGTCCGTGTGCTCCATGCTCACTACTGTGAGGTTCCTGTAGCAGGTGAGAAGTGACTGTGTATCTGCACCCAAGAAGGCGGATTCGCTGCCCATCTACGCGAATCAGTTAGATGAATGTGTGATGTCCTCTTCAGCGACGACGTAGAACTAATTCTGACCTCCTGCGGAAATCTCCATGCAGGAAGTGTACAGGAACTGAAAATACGTGGCTCTAGATGGGAGTGTGGTGAGCTGAGACACTCTCCGTGCAGGTTGTAACGGCGCTTCCTTTGGACGCAAAATTGAAAATATAAAGTAGTACCCAAAACTCAATAAAAGTCCCAAAATCCAAGATCCAAATTTCAAGTCCCACTGGAATAGCATCGCTTGAATAGCTGCAAGTATATAGAAAGGAAATCCAGTATAAGGTGACTTTACGTTTTAAAAAGGGAATGAAAACAAATAAGAATCCATTAGTTTCAAATTACAATATTAGTAGATCGCAAAGTAGTGTACTTATAGATCACGGAATAGAACGAGTGAACTCAAAGAATACTCCTTGTGAGTACTCTTTAAGGACACTGCGTAATACAGATGAAAAAACTCGTACATTGTTAACGTGCTTCCAGCGCTTGCTGCATCAGGTCGTATCTCAACGAATGCTCTTGTACGTAGGCGCGACGAGATTGCTTTTGTGCATTTTTGGAAATTTTGCGATCGGTTAGGAATGTTTTTTTTTTTTTTTTTTTTTTTTTTTGGTCATCAGTCTACTGACTGGTTTGATGCGGCGCGCCACGAATTCCTTTCCTGTGCTAACCTCTTCATCTCAGAGTAGCACTTGCAACCTACGTCCTCAATTATTTGCTTGACGTATTCCAATCTCTGTCTTCCTCTACAGTTTTTGCCCTCTACAGCTCCCTCTAGTACCATTGAAGTCATTTCCTCATGTCTTAGCTGATGTCCTATCATGCTGTCCCTTCTCCTTATCAGTGTTTTCCACATATTCCTTTCCTCTCCGATTCTGCGTAGAACCTCCTCATTCCTTACCTTATCAGTCCACCTAATTTTCAACATTCGTCTATAGCACCACATCTCAAATGCTTCGATTCTCTTCTGTTCCGGTTTTCCCACAGTCCATGTTTCACTACCATACAATGCTGTACTCCAGACGTACATCCTCAGAAATTTCTTCCTCAAATTAAGGCCGGTATTTGATATTAGTAGACTTCTCTTGGCCAGAAATGCCTTTTTTGCCATAGCGAGTCTGCTTTTGATGTCCTCCTTTCTTCGTCCGTCATTGGTTATTTTACTGCCTAGGTAGCAGAAATCCTTAACTTCATTGACTTCGTGACCATCAATCCTGATGTTAAGTTTCTCGCTGTTCTCATTTCTACTACTTCTCATTACCTTCGTCTTTCTCCGATTTACTCTCAAACCATATTGTGTACTCATTAGACTGTTCATTCCGTTCAGCAGATCATTTAATTCTTCTTCACTTTCACTCAGGATAGCAATGTCATCAGCGAATCGTATCATTGATATCCTTTCACCTTGTATTTTAATTCCTCTCCTGAACCTTTCTTTTATTTCCATTATTGCTTCCTCGATGTACAGATTGAAGTGTAGGGGCGAAAGGCTACAGCCTTGTCTTACACCCTTCTTAATACGAGCACTTCGTTCTTGATCGTCCATTCTTATTAAATCATTAAACTTAAAATAGGTACATCAGCAACCTTGAGTATATCAGTACGTAAAGCCAACAGAGGAAAAGATCCGGACTTGCCTTAAATTGACTATCATACGGGGAAGGCTGAACTTTACCCCATAGTAATACACTGTTAGCAATTTATCGGCATAGGAAGTGAACATTGGTGTTGAATTGTGAGAAAGCACTGAAGTTTCGTTAAAGTAGCAAAAGAAATCTGGATCTTGTTACAACTCTTTTACTGAATTTTACGTAACTAATTCCCCCTGCTTAGGGAAAAGTTACTTCCTTAATACAATGACAGGACATGAATAGTATAGAATAAACCCGCAAAAAGTGGATTTACCGTGTGACATTTATTGCAACCCATTACTAAATGTGTGTTTATGAAATATTTATTTGTGCGACGACATAGATTAATAACAGAGCGCTGCATGCATAAATATTCTTTGCCGCGTTACACAGTTATTGTTCCGATTCGAACTATTAAACTTACGTAAACTGAAAACTTCAGGGGAGAAACTACTGCCGTACATGGGCTGTAGCCACAATTAGTACAAGGATAGCCATTGGTGTGCAACTACGTGTAGCTCTGTTCGTACACGTCGGGGAGCATATAATTATTTTAACTGGTCAGTATCATTGATACGCACCCGGCGTGAATACAGTGCAGCAGGACAAAATGGTTCAAATGGCTCTGATCACTATGAGACTTAACATCCGAGGTCATCAGTCCCCTAGAAGAACTACTTAACCTTAACGAACCTAAGGAAATCATACACATCTATGCCCGAGGCAGGATTCGAACCTGCGACCGTAGCAGTCGCGCGGTTCCGGACTGTAGCGCCTAGAATCGCTTGGCCACCGCGGCCGGAGCAGCAGGACAGATTTTTTTTTTTATGTAATGTTCCACATAAGACAGGATTACTGCTAGTTGGTCGGAGAACGAATTTCATCAACGAACATTTCCAATATATCTTAAGAGGAGCAGTGTCCGGGTAACGCACTTCTTAACGCTACCACCCAGTAAACAGGAGGTCAGAGGTAACTGGGAAGTTGGGCATTCATTTTTCGCTCGTCGCCGCTGGTTCTCCATAAAGTCTCGATGCAACTGACATCAGTGCTCTCTTCCCTATCGTTTCCTTTAACCTCCACCCACCTTCAATTAACATATTGAAATACATATTCCCCACATACTGTCAATGGAACAACGGCCAATACAATACTGAAAATATTTAGCCTACTTCAATCTTTAGTAACAGTTTATTTATTTAGCTACAGTTTACGTTCGCTTCCAAAATTGATGTTATGGCTGGTTCAAATGGCTCTGAGCACTATGGGACTTAACTGCTGTGGTCATCAGTCCCCTAGAACGTAGAACTACTTAAACCTAACCAACCTAAGGACATCACACAGATCCATGGCCGAGGCAGGATTCGAACCTGCGACAATAGCGACCACGCGGTTCCAGACTGTAGCGCCTAGAACCGCACGGCCACTCCGGCCGGCTTGATGTTATGTGTCAAATACAAAAGTCCGACCCACTTACGAGGCTGAGTCAAATTAAAACTTTAATATTTTTTCAGACATTATTTATTGTGCAGAAGTGGTACAGAGCTGTATCACTTTTCAACATAATCTCCCGCACGCTCAATGCAAGTCCTCCAGCGCTTACAAAGTGCATAAATTCCTTTAGACAAAAATTCTTTTAGTAGTCCGCGTAGCCACTCACGCACTGCGTGGCGTACCTCTTCATCAAAACGGAACTTCTTTCCTCCCATTGCGTCTTTGAGTGGTCCAAACAAATGGAAATCACTTGGGGCAAGTTCTGGGTTGCTCGCTCTCTTCGTTTCCGCTTGGTGGAAGTGAACCCAGGTTTCGTCCCCAGTAACGATTCTTGCAAGGAAGCCATTACCGTCTCGTTCAAAGCACCGAAGAAGTTCTTCACAAGCATGAACACGTCGTTCTCTCATTTCAGGAGTCAGCCGCCGTGGCACCCATCCTGCACACACTTTCTGAAACTGGAGCACATCATGCACAATGTGATGTGCTGACCTATGGCTAATCTATAAACATGCTGCAATATCATTCAGTATCACTCGTTGGTTTACCTTCACTATGGCTTCAACTGATGCAATGTTCTGAGGAGTCACAACTCCCTGTGCCTGACCTGGACAAGGAGCATCTTCCACTGAAGTCACACCATGCTGTGACAAACATGCATCACCCTAATGAACCGTCATTCGTAGATAAATTTCAATAGGTTTCACACCTTCACCATGCAAAAACCGAATACCAGAACGCTGTTCTTTCCTGGTGCAAGTCACAAGTGGGGTGGCCATTTTTATACTCATGCTGCGACGGTATGTATGCATCTGCACTATGCTGCCACCTACAGGCCATTCTGCACGTTGTTTCTAGCACGCTTACCAACTTACAGGATAACGGCGCGAAATTTCGATTTGTTATTACAAATTTAAGGTTTTCATTTGACTCACCATCATACTTGGGCAGCGAGTGTCACGACTGCATGCCAGAGGAGGGCCTGAGGATGGTAACTGTGTACCGCAACTGGTAGCAGGGAGGCAAAATAAATAAACTGCGGCTACAGACTAAAACAAACATTTTCAGAACAAAAATAAGTATTTATTTTCAGCTTCTCGTACCAGTCCACCACAATATTATTTCAGCTAGGTGTGAGGGCGGTTTGGTGGGCTTTTTGTTAGTAGGCGTATAATCGGGTTAATAGTTTATGTGCAACCGATCTGAAAGCATCGACAGTGCAATGGGTTTTCCGTAGTCACCACTGTACTTGTTTACTGTAACGTCACTGCACGTTTGCGATTAAAGCCAAGTGCAGTAATATCGTGGATGAGTAATATAAAGTTTGTCGTCCACCCTCTGTCGTGTTGAAGTGTTAGGCAACACAGAACTGTACCATAAATCGGCATGAATGGCATATCTGCCTGTTCCTTCTAGACAACAGGCCAGTAAGGGACAAACACACCAGCTATGGAAATTTTGTATGTATTGTTTCTACAGCGACTGGAATCAGACACGACCAAGAGACACTGGCAGACTAGCTGCGGACGTCGATGGTGACTCGCTGGAAACCACAGAAAGAGAACAACATTGATGGACGAAAAACTAGGACAACACGGCAGAATTACAAGTCCAAGGAGCAAACCAAGTCGAGAGCCTAGACGTAGCAATACCAGGAATCAAGCAACTCTGAGTACACGGAACCATACGAGAGTCATAGATGAGGTCAGGGCCTTTTCTTATGGTTATGACGAAGTGCTACCCACTTGGTTCATGGTTAAAGAGTAAGTTTATCTGTATTGTAATCCTCATAAGGGTCTTTATAGTAAGTAGGTGAAATTTGAGTTGATAGTTACTGTTAGACATCAACAATCGCCACACCCAGTTCCTAAGCTCAGGTGCTACTGATACAACATATTCTAAATGACGTGATGTGAGTCATAGGACTTCTGTTTTGTGAATGAGCTTGCGTGTGTGTTGGACGATGTTTTCATGGATGGCTGGTCTGTTACGCTGTTCATGTAGTGACACCCAAGAATTGTTCAAAGACATGAATTTTGCCAAATCAAGTTGGTTCTTAAATTATGTGTTTGTCCTCCACCTGGAACTACTATAGAAAACAGCTGGGAGGATTGTTTCCCTGTAGAAGCCAAGTTTCGTATTGACACTCATCTTTTATCAGGCAAGTAGGGGGTGTAGTTGGCAGGTGAGTTGTGAAATCTTGATCCTTGTACCCTATACATATTTGTTGGATGTGAACCCAAGGTACTCAAATGGTTGCTCCATGGGATTTCCTGATGGTGAAAAATGAGAATGTCTCTCAAATACTGAAGGCATTGGGCAAAATTCACCGCTGTCGTTTTGTTTGCAGTGATGGTAATTGTATTTTTCTTCGCCCAGTCTTCTACAATCATGAGTTGACGTTGTAGGTGAAGGATGACCAAACTGACTCTCCAGTTACTAGTCACAAGGTGTTGTCTTCCATGAATTGGGATAGCACCAGCAGAGGTAACAGCGGAATGTCATTGACATGGATGACAAAGAGTAGTAAAGACAACACAGAACCTTCAGGGATGCTGTCTCAAAAATGGCTCTGAGCACTATGGGACTTAACTAAAAATGGTTCAAATGGCTCTGAGCACTATGGGACTCAACTGCTGAGGTCATTAGTCCCCTAGAACTTAGAACTACTTAAACCTAACTAACATAAGGACATCACACACACCCATGCCCGAGGCAGGATTCGAACCTGCGACCAGAGCGGTCGCGCGGTTCCAGACTGTAGCGCCTAGAACCGCTCGGCCACACCGGCCGGTAGGGATGCTGTCTGCTGCGATTCAGAGGCTACAATGCTGCCCTCGATTTTCACTAGTATATATCTATTTTTGCCTATGCACAAAAAGCTGTCAATAAATTTGAGGCTGTAGTCTGGGAGTAGCCACAAGTTCACCAGTTTGGATAATTATTTGTCTTGCCAGGTTTCATGGTACGTCTTTTCGACGGAAAAAAACTGCTGGCGTATAATTGGAAAAATTAAGGTTGTACGCAGCGAATTTTGACACCCAGATGAGTTGCATTTCTGCTGACAGTGGAGGCTGAAATGTAAAGTGGTCTGGACATACAACATCGTTGCCGAATTCTCTTCAATAGTAGCCATTCGAGCCTTTTGGAGAGGGTCGAGAGTAACTTGTTGCACAGTAGCTTTCCAGGTGTGTGGAGTCCTTCCCCGGATTTGGGATTGGGACCGCCCAGGCAATCTTCCATGGAGTCGAGAAACATCCCTGCAGCATAAAGATATTATAGATATGCGTTAAGAGCACAGCTGGCTTTCCCAGACAGTATTGTGACCGACAACTCCATCTGGATCTGGGGATCAGTGATTCCCAGGGTGAGTGATGATTTGTCATTCTTCTCCTGGGGTAGTAACGTCTGGTTCTAGTTGTTGAACTTCCTCTCGGACTGTATGAGCCTGAGCCACAAAGTCGTCACCATCATCCTGGTCTGAAGTGTTTCGAGCCACATATGTTGCTGGAAAAACTTCTGCCTTAGCCAGAGGATCCTAGCATTGATCGTTTGGGTCACAGGTGGCTAGTTTCGGTGGTTGACATCGATGTAACGATCAGACAAGGCGTCACTCATTGCAAGAGTGAAGTATGAAGGTCTCTTTTTTGTCTTCCCACACTACCTGCCTATGTTCAATAGCTCAAAAGTGGAATTCACGTGCCAGACTCTTCATTTCTCTGCGAACTTCGGGGTTGCAATATCTTTTCCACCACCTGCGAGCTCAGTTTTTGTGAGACTTGAGTTCCTGCACCAGTGGGGAAAAGTTTTCATACCGGCTTAACGTATGAGTCATTCTGACTGATGCCTGTCAAAGAGCTCTCTTGTTCTTGCCAGTCAGGGTTGAGATGGTATCATCGATAGGTGACAGGGTTGATACATCTTCAGTTGGTCGAACATTGTTGTTCAGCCAAGAACTGAACTAATGCCAGTTGCTGTGTGGCAGAAGTGGTCTGGTGCCCCGCTAATGCAGCCACGGACAGGATTCTGGTCGGATGATGTCCTTAACGACGCTGAGCTGGAGACGAGTATTTATATCCTTGAACATGCCTATGTCGAGGACATCCGGACTGTTGTTATGACTTGCTGATATGTGTGTTGGATCTTCATGTCCAAGAGCGTTTGTCTCCTAGCTTTCCTCTAAGTCATACAGCCTCTCGGCTTAAGGGTTGTTATGTCAGGAATTCTAGGCTTAGCGTTTAGCACTAAGGTCCCCACACGGATATTTAACGCCATTTCCTCAAGGAGAATAAGCAGTGGGAGAATGAGTGGATATGTCTTATCTTTTTTTTTTGTTGATGAAGATGATCTTCCCCCCACCCCCACCCCCCACCACACACTTGGCCATTGATCATATGACTGGGTAGAACGCAGCTGTTTGTGCATCAGAAAGGTGATTCCACTTTGTATCTGTCAATGAGATCTTCCAGTTCTGGTTTCTTGTCGCTGACTCCATTCACACTGAGTATGAAAGTGAAAGATTTTTCTTCTATGTCGATCTATGGCCATTCGTGAGAGGCAAATATTTTCATGGTTCCTTCCACCAGGGTGATAAGTTTGCATGTCATGTCTGGGGCACTTTTAAATTTTTGGAATGTTTCCTTGAGGATGGCGAAAATGCTCCTTTGTCACAGAGCAGTAACGATATGGAAATGCTGTCAAACATCTGTGCTAGTTTCATAAAGTCCGAAGTCTCTTGTCAGGCAGGTGTTGTGAAGTTCGTTGCAGTGGTGGCAGCTCTAGCAGGCTGTGCAGCAATTGTCCTCTTCTGTAGTGCAGGGTAGTGAAAGTAATGAGTGTGTGAAAGTAATGCTGGCAGTGTTTGAATTCAAAAAATCCACGGGTGTACTGCCGATCTACAGTGTCCAACGGGCACAATATTTCGGCGATCATACATGTCGCCATCATCTGACGGACTGAGCTCCTGTGAACGTGCCGACACGGAGATCCGTACACTATGGTTGCTCAGGGGGAACTGGGTTCGGTCGCGGCGGCGGACGATTTAAATACCCTCCGCCTGCGGCGCGCTCCCTCCGCCGTCCGCGCCCCGCGCCACGGTCGCGCGGTGGAACAGATTGCGACGGCGTCTGAGATGACGTCGGTGTGATGGCTCTGTCCGCCGTGGTCGTCACAACTATACGTTTACTCGATTTACTCTTGATTAACCCTATCGCTGGTTCCCAAGCCTTGCTAAGATAATAGCCACAGTCACGGTTTATGAGGTCATCATTGGTGCGAATTTCGATGGCCTCTCTAACAACGCTGTCCCAGTATCTCGACGTCTGTACCAGAATCCTCGTGCGTTCATACTCTACAGCGTGATTTTCCGACAAACAATGTTGAGCGACCGCCGACTTGCTCGGATACATCAGTCGAGTGTTCCTCTGATGTTCACGGCATCGATCCTCGACGGTACGCATCGTCTGACCGATATACGACTTGCCACATTGACACGGAATCTGGTACACGCCGGCCTTCCTCAAACCCAGGTCATCTTTGGCGCTCCCCACCAGTGCACGAGTTTTATTCGGAGGACAAAACACAGTTCCGACCCGGTGTTTCTTCAAAATGCGGGCGATTTTCCCCGAGAGTGCGCCTGTGTATCGAATAAACGCAGTGCCTACCTCCTTCCGCGTGATTTCATCCATCTCCACAGATTGTGCTGTAGTGGTTGAGCGGAGAGCACGTTCAATCTGCCACTCTGAGTACCCATTTTTTCGAAATACAGTTCTCAGATGTTCCAATTCCTGGGGTAGACTCTCTGCGTCAGAGATAGTGCGCGCCCTATGTACTAGAGTTTTAAGTACCCCATTCCTCTGTGAAGGGTGGTGGCAGCTGTCTGCGTGCAAATACAGATCAGTGTGCGTTGTCTTCCGATACACCCCATGGCCTAGGGTGCCGTCAGGCCTTCTCTTGACCAGGACGTCAAGGAAAGGTAGTTTACCCTCCGTTTCAGTCTCCATAGTGAATTTGATGTTGGGGTGTATGGAGTTTAGATGTGTAAGGAAGTCAAGGAGTTTATCCATACCATGTGGCCAGATGAAGAACGTGTCGTCCACGTAACGGAAAAAGCAAGTAGGTTTCCATTCGGATGACGACAGCGCTTCCTCCTCGAAGTTCTCCATGTACAAATTCGCTACCACCGGTGAGAGTGGGCTACCCATGGGGACTCCCTCCGTTTGTTCGTAGTATTCTCCATTAAAGAGAAAATACGTGGAAGTCAAGACATGCCTGAATAGTTCAGTGGTCTTCTCGTCAAACTTCTGACTAATCGATTCTAGTGACTCTCTCAGGGGTAGCCTCGTAAACAAGGAAACGACGTCAAAACTCACCACGATATCTGACTCATCCAACCTGAAGCTATCAAGGCGTTTAACAAAAATCCGTAATTTCGTCATCTCAGACACCATCGCAATCTGCTCCACCGCGCGACCGTGGCGCGGGGCGCGGACGGCGGATGGAGCGCGCCGCGGGCGGAGGGTATTTAAATCGGACGCCGCCGCGACCGAAACCAGTTCCCCCTGTGCAGCCATAGCGTACGGATCTCCATGCCGGCACGTTCACAGGAGCTCAGTCCGTCAGTTCACCTGATGATGGCGACATGTACGATCGCCGAAATATTGTGTCCATTGGACACTGTAGACCGGCGGTACACCCGTGGATATTTTGATTATTAAATACGCCAGGAGAAACTCAAGAATCACAGTGTTTGAACTGTTGCGATTCTTCTTTTTTCCAGAGAGTTTGTTTGCACTTCAGCGTCTAACAAATGACGAACATTGTAGATTGAGTCACTGGTTGGTGCTGCAGGAAGAGTGACACAATACATTGGTCTGCCCAATAGTTTGTCAGTGGTTTCATCTCTCGACTTGAATTGTTGAAATCCTAGTCCTCAGAGGTCCAGTTCGACCTCTTTTGCTGATATCTCAGCTCGCAGATAGTTGATTACCTGCAAGACATTTGGCCGTGGCCTATGTGTGAAAAAGCTATTTTTGGTCCCGGAAGAACCAGAGACCGCTATCCCAGTTAAAAGGCGACAGTGACTGATACTTTATGTTATCACCTTTATTTATCGTTTTGACCGTTCCAGTGACATGCTTCCTCAGTTCAGCATTTAAAGTCATGTAACGTTCAGTGTACTGGATCCTTATATACATTGAAACTATTCGCAATATGAACAACTATCAACTGTAGGGACGAATGACAACAATGAAAATTTGTGCCGGACCAGGACTCGAAGCCAGATGTCTTGCATATCGCAAACGGTCGCCTTACCATTTGGTTGACTCAGCGCCAGACACAAACTTTCATGTGTCGTCATCCACGTGTCTACATTCTCCGCTTGTACATCTGTTACGTATATTCTCGTTCAGGCAGGGCACATTATTTGAACATTGCTTGTCCAGTGTTAGAGAATAAATACGATATTCCAGTGCCTGTGTTATCCTGAATATGACGCAAAGCTCCTTTGGACTTGCATGCAGGCATATTGATGATATATAGAAGTCTGACTCTGATAATGAGTCGTGCACCGATAGCCAAATGATAAGGTGACCCTTCGCGACCAACGGGAAATTCGGGTTCGAGTCCCAGTCTGGCACAATTTTTCATTGTTGTCATTCCACTCTATAGTTGATGGTTGTCCGTATTCGAACTGCGAATACATTTAATGTATTTCATAATGGCTGTAGGCACCACAGTGCCTGTACAGCGCACTGCAACATCGTATCATATGGATTGTGACAG